>NW_020837949.1:56310755-56378462 GCF_003676395.1 Aethalodelphis obliquidens
GAGTTCTCCTTAGCTCAGGTTACCATGTAGCTACCATTTTCTACCATTTTGATTAGAATACTAATCAAAAGCTCTTTGCTTCAAAATCCTCATTTTAAAGGGGAGCAATACGGTACCTACATCATATGAACAGTGGAGGAGAAAATGAGAGGAATTTAAATGTGAAGTCTTTTGAACAGTGATGGAAAAAAGAAAGAACGGAAAGGAAATTGGAGACAGTTGGCATAGACAACACTTCTGGGGAATTTTGCTGAGAAAAGGAGCAGAAAAAGTATTTTTTAAAATTTCTTTTTTTTTCTTTGGATAGATGCTGAACAGCATGTTTGGAGCTATTGGAATTATCACTAGAAAGAGAAGTCTTGATGAAGCAGAAAACAGATGGGTGAGGGTGGAAAAGAATCCTAGGTGAGGAGGGATGAAAATTTGGGCACAAATAGAGATATCTTACAATTTCAATTTTGTCATACACAAAATGTTTATCTTCTTTGATTGCTTCGCCCTTTTCATCTCTACTAGGAAGGGGATCTTTAAGATTTATCTGAATCATGTTGTGAAAGGTCATCAATATTAGGAAGGGAATGGTAGAAAGGTCTGTTTGTACAACGATTTATTTGGAGAAACTGAAATATGTAGGTCTGCTCCTATGAGGAATAAATTCTACTAACAGTAAATTCCTCTCTTTCTTTCCCAGGGTGGAGGTTAGAGCAAAGATTTCCATGGTTTTCGTTTTTGGGTAGCTGTTGGTAAACAGTGAGACCCTGGGGCCAGCAGGGAACTCAGAGCAAGGAACTGAAGAGGAAAAAGGACAAAGAGGAAGATAAGAGGAGGTTAAAGGGAGAAGGGGTGCCTAGATGCTCAACTGAAACTGACCATACAGATTAAAAATTAGGTGACTCTATGGGAAAAATAAATATGTGTCTTACAGTCTCCTTGGGCTCTGTGTGTATTTGTGATTGACATGTAGTTTTTTTTTCTGATAATGGGCTGTACCTGTACATTCATTGTAGTGATTTGGTCCATAACAAAGGAGTTACAAAGGTATGAGGATTTGCTTCTGTTTTCTTTTCTGGCAAGTGCAAGAATGTTAAATTTGTAGTTCTTCTTAATTTGAATCATTAGAAAAAGAAGGAGCTTGTTGCTGGGAATTATAAAGAGGAGATAAAGTGTACTGCAGAAAAGGCAAGGAAATCATAAGAGAGCTAAAGGGAGATGAGAGAGTAAATCTAGGACTTAAAACTAGTGATGTCTGAGATATGTGAAGCAGAGACTGAGAGAAGGGAGTGAAGCTCTTGAAGTCATAGACATAGAAAGACATTGGGCATTGGATGGCGGACCTGTACAGGAAAAGATTCCTCTTAGTACATGTGTTATCTGCATGAAACAACAGGCATTTTCATGCCTTTCATTGTAATTGGTGATAGGAAGTGCCTAACAAGTTCCTGGTAAGCAGAACTAGTTTTTTAGCACCCATTATTACTAACTTAAGATATGTAAAATGCACTTTTCACTGTATTTATTGTGTTGCTATTTCCTTTTTTACTTCAGTGAGTACAAAAATATTCCTGAGGGTTTCACGCTTCATTCTTGATCTTGGACTCCCTTGTCCATACAGTCTTAAATTAATCACTTGCAAATTGCCTGGAAATAGGGATTTCAGGAACCTATTTTCTAAACTTGCAGAGAGATTTCTGAATTTCCTACTTTGATAAAGTTAAAAGTACACTGAAATATGAGGTCTTAGTACAGAACACATAAATGGGATAAAATGGTGATTAGTTAACTGACCTTAGATAAGTCATTTTAATTCTCTGGATGGCAGTTTTCTTATGTGTGAAAAAAGGGTAATATTAGATGAGGTCCAAGGCCTCTCTCTACTCTTTATGTTTATGTTCTTGACATCCTAAGGTGCTTTTCTTAGGGTAGCAGCTATTCTACAGTTTAAAGGGGAAGGACTCATATTTTAGTGAGAAAGGGCCCAAAGAATTTTGAAGTATTGAATCTCAGATTTAATATCCACTTATTAAGTTGAATATCTTTTCATAAAGTGGCAGTTCTGTGTTTTTTGCCAAGGTATCAAGGGGGATGGTGGGAATCTACATCATTGCCTTGAGAATGCACTGGAAAAAACGGCATAGCTCCTGATATAAAACTCGGTAGTTGCCTCTGACAGTAAGCAATTTGGTCATTGACTTATTGGTCCACTTAATACATTTCACAGCTCAACCTAGAAACCACTGCTAGACTGAGCTGTAGATAGATGGCCTGAGTGCAATTCTGGCCAATCTGTTCTCGGACTTTGGGGAAATCATTGCAGAAGTCCTTGTTTACTTTTTTTTTTTTCTGAAAAGGGGAAGAACGCTTTTTCTCTACTTTTTGTGTGGTTAGGTTGAAAAAGATTAACTGAGTTTGTAATATTCTGAATATGATTGGGAGGCATTTTCTTACCATGGAGTGCGAGCATGACTAGAATAGAAATGTAGGTGACTTTTGGATCTTGACTCAGAAAGCTGAATCTTAAGTAAGAAAGCTTGATTGGAGAGTCTATGACTGAAGTTATGGGAAGAAATTTTATTTAATAAAATATTAAATATGATACAAATATTGCAGCCCAGGGAAAAACGAAACTACTTTAGCAGAAAATAACATTTTATATGGCACTTACAATAATCATTAAGGGGAGTGACCTAGTTCTTTAGTCTATTTTAGAAACTGCATCATGTAATAATACCTTAAATAATATATTACCATCAATAGTATCTCTGAATATATTCAATGCTTATCATACCAAATGATATGATATCATGTTATTTAATTATTTTTCAAATATGTGTGCTTTTTCAAATATATGTATGACAGTGAGAAGACAGCACAGCTGTTACAATAGCTGTTTGCTTAGATTGCCTACACCATTTTTATCAGATAAGTTATAGGTAGCAAGTTATAAGAGTATCAGTGAGGAATGAAATTTTCTTTACACAGTTTCTAATCTCAGCCACTAAAATCTTTTTATTTTGCAGGAAAGACATGAATCTATTGATATGATGCAATCCTTACTTGTAGTGAACTTTGCAGAATAAACAGATAATAGGGTGCTTTTGCTACATTTTAGGATCACATAGTCTTTTGCCATTGCTGTATTTCCCCTGACAGATGTGGAATCCATGCTGGCAAAACAGTAGTTTACGGACTTAAAAAAATTAGCTTCATTTTGAGAAATTTTCAAGTGCTCTTTCCTTGTTGTACGAGAAAATGTAAATGACTAAACTATTGATTTTAGGAAGTCAACCTCTGTAAGAACAAATAAATTTTATGAAAATAAATGATATAAAAATGGATGAAATTTTAATTTCCCCTTAATATTCCAAATATTTGTACTTAAATGAAAATTCAATTTTATTATTAGATTCACTAATACGTACTTTTTGAGTACAAAAAAGGAAACCCTTGACTTTTTGCATATAAGGCACTACACTAATTTGGAGAACATTGATAATGCCATTAAAAATCTGACATACAGAGACTTCCCTGGTGGCACAGTGGTTAAGAATCCACCTGCCAATGCAGGGAACACAGGTTTGAGCACTGGTCCGGGAAGATCCCACATGCTGCGAAGCAACTAAGCCCGTGCGCCACAGCTACTGAGCCTGCACTCTAGAGCCCACAAGCCACAACTACTGAGCCCGCGTGCCACAACTACTAAAGCCTGTGCGCCTAGAGCCCATGCTCCGCAACAAGAGAAGCCACCACAATGAGAAGCCCGCGCACCACAATGAAGAGTAGCCCCTGCTCACCACAACTAGAGAAAGCCTGTGCGCAGCAACAAAGACCCAACGCAGCCAAAAAAAGCAAATAAATAAATTTATAAAATTAAAAAAAAAATCTGACATACAAAGTTATAGCAATACTCTCCCCTTCAGAGACTCCCTTAAACTATAAAACTAAGACATTATAAAGGACTGTCCAACGATAAAGGACACTTTTGACATCATATTGCAAAATTTATCTATATTCCAGCAACAAAAGACTCCCTAGACCAGTTTCACTGTATTTAATATAAACATCAGACTTCACAAAGTGACCTCTACCGTGGCTCAAAATAGTTGGCATTTACTTCCCCATTGCCATGTATGATATTAGCAAGCACAACACAACTATTATTGACTGAAAATAAACTCTTGTATCTTTGGAGAAAATAGAAATTATGATGTACTTTGAACAGACTTTACGAACTACATTTGGGGCTTCAAATTTCTAAGATTTTTTAAAAGAAAAAACAAACTGATACTCAATATTCCAAAATACAAAAACATTTCCAAATTACCCATGGTCTTTACAACATACTACCAATGGAGAAAAGTAAATTTGTGAAAGAAAGAAAGTCTTAAGGGACAATAACTGCTTTAGCTACTTATGAACATGCTATCTATTTCTCTAAAGTATATTTAATTTTATTTTAGTAGAATTCTTCAAATGAATTGTCTCTAAGTTCTTCTTAAAGCCAATTACAAAAAATTACTTAGGAAATGACAGCAGTCCCATTGTTATAAAATTAAGTGTGGCACTGACACAATGGATACTTTCGAAGCCCAGAAAAATGCACAAAGATAAAAAAGCCGGTTACGGTCATCACTTAATTTTCCTAAAAATTTCAAAACCTAAACAGATATATAGGCTTGAATTTGACAACAGAAACACTGGAACAACAATCACAACTATGGGAAACTCAAACATTTAAAAAATTTACAAACTGTATATTTCAAATATGCGGAATATGAACAATATTAGGGATAAATGTAAATAACAATCACATTTACTATGAAAACTATACCATAAGATACCAGTAAGTGCAAAGCTCTAAACTACTGAAGAAGGCTAAAACTTAAGTTGTTTATTTAGCTAATTTGTTCTTAAAATTTAAGGAATAAAGTTTTTTTAAAAAATTTCTGTCTCTTGGATATAAATAAAACAAGAGACTTTTAAAACTGATAAATAGGAAGAATGGAAAGAAAACACCTGGTGAAAATAATGATGACATAAAAACAGTGGGAATGTTGGAGAAAGACTTTAAACTCTAAGGTTAAAGAGGAGAATGAGGGAGAAATACTAAAGTAGAGAAAAAAAATTTTAATTGAACTAGCCATTGGGTAAAGAGAAAGGCTAAAGGCATTTTGGAGAAATAATACTTTTAAACACATTTCTCCCGATTGTGTATAAAATATTTTTTGTTAGTTTGGAATCTCACCTTTTTCCACATTTCATAAGATAGGTAAAAAATAGGTAGAGCTAACAGTTTGCCACAATATCTTTAATTAAAACAGCCCAAAACTATGTTCAAAACTTGTTTTAAGTTTCACTGTAAGTGGTCACAAATTCATGATCTACAAGAATATTTACCAAAGTAGAATGCATTAAAGAGTGTTGAACCTATATATAAACTCTGTAAAAAGAAGAGATTCATTAAGTTTTTAGAATGTCTTAACTTTCTTAATGAGTGCTACTCACAATAACTGTTGTCCTAAGAAAACAATAACCATCTATTTATTGAACCTCACTTCTCCTAAATGATCCTGTTTCTTTGCTGGAACAAAGTGTGTTATTGTTTAAAATTCTAAGCTGTTCTTCAATTATCTGAGTGAATCTACAGCCTAAAGCAAATATTTACCTTATGCCCACAATTTAATAAAAAGGTAGCTAGAACAAACTTCATGCAGTGCCTTACCTAAGAGAAGGAGGTATATTTTGCACTGAAAGACCCCAACCGTGCTGCTGAAGGGCTCCATGAAAGCATCCTGTCCCATGCATACAGTGCCCTGTTCCTGGTGGCAACTTGGTTCATGGACCAGCAGCTGCTGGTTTATTTGCCAGGGAAATTAGCAGTGAGGTAACATACCCTAGCCTGCCTCTTGCTTCTGTGATTTGAATACAGAATGAATGTGTATACAAAGGACACAGGGAGTGGGAACACCTGTTATATGCTCTGCAAAAAAACAGGCTTGTGACTTTCAGAACAGCTTCTTAGCGATTATCAGTAATTGTCAGCATATTTCATGAATTATTCTTAGTTATTAATAATCACATGAAGGAAAACATCCTTTTGGGTGACTCTAATGAAACCCAGTATGCTTTCATAATGAGAGCATATTGTGAAATTTCCTGAAAAACAAAAGCGGGTTTCCTATCATGTAAAACGATGCCATTATTTTGAAATTAAAATTTTTTTCAATGAAAATTGCAGTATTTCATGTATCTGCTAAACAGTTATAAATCACCATGAAATCACTAAGTAACATGTAAAAGTTATACCAAAGAAAATAGAGCATCTTAATGTCTTTAAATGTGTATTTTTCTATGTAGTACTTCCTGTTACAAATGTCTGCCATGGTTTTATTGAATCTATGGATTCATGTAATTTTTAAAAGCAAACCACAGGTGTGTTTCCAAGTGACACTGAATCATGGACCGTGTGTAATTATAAATAAAAGCTTAAACCAAAAGATAATATCTGAGGTCACATTTTCACAACTGAAGCACAGAATAAGTGAACCAAGGCCCAGAGACAATCTTGCCTCTTACAGTGGTATCTGGGCTACAGATTTTCTGCCTGGCCTTTTCACTGCCATGGCAGCAGGCAGTCTGCGCACTTCCGCTTAATTTACTAAGTTATAAGTTAACCTCTATTTCATTTAATCTACTGCAAGAAGGTTCTAGTCCAAGCCTTTGCTATATAAAATAAAAATCTGCATCTAATCAAGCAAAATTCCTTGCATAAATCATTTTTTTAAAGTAAAGGCTCACTGAAGAAGTTCAGTGACAATAGGGGAAGGAAGAATATTCCTCAAGTGTAATTAAAGGTAAAAAAAAAAGGAATGATAGTTATTTTGGAGTTCAAGTTTGGAAACACTTTTAGCATTAAAGCTTCCAGAACTGTTTCTACAGGCAAAGAAAATAAGTGACTATTGGAAAACCTGAGGCCTCTTCAGAGGTCACTTTATGACCTCTCCAAGCTTCAGAAAAATGGTAAGAGCTTCTCCCTGGTAATTATTATACCACAACTTTCTCTGTGCTATCTCTAAATCTTGCATGTGTAATTTAGAGATAGCAGCATTATTTCAGCACTTATCTCATTAACCTCAATTGATTTTATTGCATGTTTATTTTCCCTCTGGGCTCATCTAATACAAAGACTGGTCTTATTCATCTATGGATCTAGCATAGTGGTTAACTAGTATTTTTGTTAAGTTGTTCCCCCAGAAATAAACCCAAATGTTCCTTGGCCCATGTCCTCTGATTCTCAGTTGATGCTTAAGAAATGCGTATAAATTTTAATATTGGATTGCACAAAATACAATTTGGAAAGTAATATTGAAGTTCTATATATAGCACATAGACTCCCCCTCGCATCTTTTAAATCAATATTAATCTCTAATTGTTTTTTATTAAATAAGCTCTTTCTAGTGCTTTTCAGAAACAGTGCTGGCTCATGATAAAGTGTTTTGGGTCCTAGGCAAAGTGAGAGAAATAAAGATGATGGAGTAAATTTTTCCTAATTTTTTTTTTTTTTTTTTTTTGCGGTATGCGGGCCTCTCACTGTTGTGGCCTCTCCAGTTGTGGAGCACAGTCTCTGGACGTGCAGGCTCAGCAGCCACGGCTCACGGGCCCAGCCGCTCCGCAGCATGTGGGATCCTCCCAGACCGGGGCATGAACCCATATCCCCTGCATCAGCAGGCGGACTCTCAACCACTGCGCCACCAGGAAAGCCCTTTCCTAATGTTAAGTTTACTCAATCTAAAGGACTGATATTTATTCTGAGATTTTTTTCTGTTTTTTTGGTGTTATATTAAAAATCCTTTACTTTATGACATAGTGATAACAGATGTTACATAAATAAATTAAATTCCAAAATGAATTAGGTCATCTTTTCATGTCATGGCACACAGTAAAAAAACGACAACGCCTGTCTGGCACATCCTGAGAAAGTGTTGTCACAGAACCATGATAATGCGCCCTCTAGTGGCAGATAGTAGGAATAAAATCTTAGCTGCTGGAGTTATTTCTGAATTCAGGATGTTTACACAGGAAGCCACACAAGATAATGTTAAAATATACCTTCATTTGATAAAGGAGGCAAGAATATACAATGGATAAAAGACATCCTCTTCAATAAGTGGTGCTGGGAAAACTGGACAGCTACATGTAAAAGAATGAAATTACAACACTCCCTAACACCATACACAAAAATAAACTCAAAATGGATTAAAGACCTAAATGTAAGGCCAGACACTATAAAACTCTTAGAGGAAAACATAGGCAGAACATTCTGTGACATAAATCACAGCAAGATCCTTTTTGATCCACCCCCTAGAGAAATGGAAATAAAAACAAACAAATGGGACCTAATGCAATTTAAAAGCTTTTGCACAGCAAAGGAAACCATAAACAAGACAAAAAGACAACCCTCAGAATGGTAGAAAATACTTGCAAATGAAGCAACTGACAAAGGATTAATCTCCAAAATTTACAAGCAGCTCATGCAGCTCAATATCAAAAAAACAAACAACTCAATCCAAAAATGGGCAGAAGACCTAAATAGACATTTCTCCAAAGAAGACATACAGATGGTCAACAAACACATGAAAGAATACTCAACATCATTAATCATTAGAGAAATGCAAATCAAAACTACAATGCGATATCATCTCACACCAGTCAGAATGGCCATCATCAAAAAATCTACAAACAATAAATGCTGGAGAGGGTGTGGAGAAAAGAGAACCCTCTTGCACTGTTTGTGGGAATGTAAATTGATACAGCCACTATGGAGAACAGTATGGAGGTTCCTTAAAAAACTAAAAATAGAAATACCATATGACCCAGCAATCCCACTATGGGGCATATACCCTGAGAAAACCATAATTCAAAAAGTGACATGTACCACAATGTTCACTGCAGCTCTATTTACAATAGCCAGGACATGGAAGCAACCTAAGTGTCCATCATCAGATGAATGGATAAAGAAGATGTGGCACATATATACAATGGAATATTACTCAGCCATAAAAAGAAACGAAATTGAGCTATTTGTAATGAGGTGGATAGACCTACAGTCTGTCATACAAAGTAAGTCAGAAAGAGAAAGACAAATACCGTATGCTAACACATATATATGGAATTTAAGAAAAAAAAATTTCATGAAGAACCTAGGGTCAGGACGGGAATAAAGACGTGAGCTACTAGAGAATGGACTTGAGGACATGGGGAGGGGGAAGGGTAAGCTGGGACAAAGTGAGAGAGTGGCATGGACATATATACACTACCAAACATAAAACAGATAGCTAGTGGGAAGCAGCTGCATAGCACAGGGAGATCAGCTCAGTGCTTTGTGACCACCTAGAGGGGTGGGATAGGGAGGGTGGGAGGGAGGGAGATGCAAGAGGGAAGAGATATGGGGATATAGGTATATGTATAGCTGATTCACTTTGTTATAAAGCAGAAACTAACACACCATTGTAAGCAATTATACTCCAATAAAGATGTTAAAAAATATATAACTTCAATTGCTTTCCATTTTTATATGATTATTAAAGATGGTTTAGTGTTTTATCATTATAAGAAATTTCCCACCATCAACATCTCACATCTCACCTGTAACCTACTGAGGGGCTCTGATTTACCATACAGTTCAGGAGCTTGTTTATTGATCTTATATTTGCATTTAAAGTGGAAAAACTGATTACATTAAGCAATCTATATCCATGGTGACTAAACTGCAAACAATGCCAGAAGCTACTGGGGGTAGTGTGTGTGTGTGTATGGGTTTGGGTGGGGGTGGCTGCAAGGCTTTTTTCTCACTTCTCAACTCACTCTGTAGTTTACTGTCAAGTTTGTTTAAATTTTAAGTAAGGCTTGTCTTGCTTTATAAAGCAAAGAGTCTTCCATATGCATTTCAAACATCCACATTCATTATTTACTAGTAGCATATGAGTGCTTTGGAATCGCAGGAAGAACTGGGAATGAGAGGTGGTGACATGCCAATGCCAAGGTCAACATAGGGCAGTGGGGAGTAAGAAGAACTGGGGAAAGAAAGCCCTGTCTTATATTCTAATTCGATAGGTCTTAGGAAAGATTAGAGTTTACAGGGGAGAGCTGGCTGCTAGACGAGGCCATCATAATTGCCTATGCCTGTGCTAGTGTTCGCTCCTACTACAGGGCTGCCTCCCAGAAGCCCTAATCTACTGATATGGCCCCTAAATGACTATACAGCAATGTTTTCCTTCCTCGGCCCTTCTCCAGGTCACTGCTTTACCTTTGGCAAGTGTCCTGTTTTCTACTACTGCTTGCTCAGGAAGTGTAGTTACATCATCCTGGGGAGGCCACATCTTTCTGCTGCTTTGATATTTATAGGATGACTAGAAATGTATCTGCCTAATCAAGCCAGGATCTCAGCTTTTATTTAAGCTTCCAGGGGCTCCTCCTATTTGGGCCATCAGAAATATGTCCTTATCTTACTTTACTGCTAACGCTACTGCCCCGAATCAGATCAACTTACTTAATTCTTAGCCTGGATGTTCCAATCTACAAAAATGGGGCTGGCACCCCTTTACCAAGGGACGGCTGTCCAACAGGTTCTCCTCAAGACTTACTGGCAGGCCATTCACACCCTCCACTAGTTTGCTCTGGCCTACCACTAATAACCCTCAGGCAACTGTGAAAGTTCTAAATCTCATATATGTATGTTTTTTGTTTGTTTGTTTGTTTTTGCGGTACGCGGGCCTCTCACTGTTGTAGCCTCTCCCTTGTGGAGCACAGGCTCCAGACGCGCAGGCTCAGTGGCCATGGCTCACGGGCCTAGCCGCTCCGCGGCATGTGGGGTCTTCCCGGACTGGGACACGAACCCGTGTCCCCTGCATTGGCAGGCAGACTCTCAACCACTGCGCCACCAGGGAAGCCCTCATATGTGTATTTTTGAAAAATGGAAATGAAATGACATACTTCACCTTTTAAAAAGTGCTCTTTAGGGCTCTAGGTTTTTGTTTTTATTTTTTAGTTTAGGGAGTTAAAAAGGTAGCATGGGCAGCTCAGTTATTTTCTATAGTGTTAGGGTATGCTGAATTAGAAAATATATTTTATTTAGGCAACAGCACTGATTTACTTTACATGCTTCCAATATTATAGTTACAGCCTTTGAACTTTTAGAGGCCTGGCTGTCCACTTCGTTTTAGTTAATAAGAAGTAAACTAAAGTGTAGAGTATTAGAGTTAAACAAAGTTGTAATGCTTTCTTGCCTCTTCAGGGTCAAGTAGATACAGAAAACACTCGCTTCCCCAGTTTGGCGGATAGGAAAAAGCCAAATACACAAAATGAAAAAAACTTTTTTTTTTTTGTCACCTGCAACTTTGTGTATTGAGGGGAAAAATTCTGGGTTTGGATCTGGGTTCTAGTCCTGTGACCTCAGAACCTTAGATGGATTCATTTTCTCAATCTAAAGAGTAGATTTTAAATGCTAGAGCTGGTTGCTTATAAGAATCCTTGACCTTAAACAAAGAACTCCCGCAAAAATGATAACAATAACAACGGCATCCTCCTCAGGTGAATCTGAACAGTCAAGTTTGAGAACTACTGGACTTGGATCACCCCTAATATATGCTTTTCAACTAAATTGTAAACTCCTTAAAGGTCAAAACTGTATTTTATTAATCTGAAGTGCTTAGGATAGTGTTGACTAGTGCCCAATAATCAACAAATGTTTACTGAATTGGGTTTCATTTTATATGCTAATATGGTCAGCAGTTTCTGTCTCTTTGATACTTTCAGGGACTTCTAAATACTGAAGACTTTCACACAGTAAGAACTCTCTGGCAATTAAGATTAGAGCAGGTGAAGAATGAACTAAACTAAAGTTGCCCAAAAAGTACTGAAATTTCTTCATGGGGTTAGAAGTAACAGAGTCAGAAAACCATATAGGTAAGCATATCATTTTAAAAGGAACTGTCAAGCACAGTGACAGAACTATGAACAGCATGGTTCTGTTGGAGCAGAAAACTGGGCAGAATTATGACTATAATACTTCATAATCGTAAGGTGCTTTACAATTTATAAATTGCATTCACTTACATGCTCTCACTTATCCTTACAAAACCCTAAGTCAAATATTACAACCTCATTTGTAAAAAATTCATAAGACAAGATGCTGAGAGGTCAAAAACTAGAATTTCAGAGTTGCCAATAACCTCTATATTAGTGTCCCCCATTTGCACACCACTTTATTATTTTTGCCATATCTATCACCCACTACTGTTGTTTATCTAATATTTTTCATTAGTTTGGCACACTTTAACATTTCTTTAGTTGTCCTAAGAAATATCTTTGAAATCATGGGTCTGTGTTTTATTATTTCCTAATAAACATTAATTGAAATAAATGCAAAAAGAAAATCCTTGGTAGCCTTAAAACATCTGGATAAACAGCCCTTCATTTTCTGCTTGCACATCTGCAGTAACCTTAGGCAAGTTACTTAATTTCTCCGTACTTCAGATTCCTCATCTTTAAAATGGGGATAATAGTACGAACTCCATATGATGCTTGTGTGGATAAATGAGATACCAAACGTAAAGCTATTAGCAGAGTTTTTGACAGGTAGTAAGCTCTCAATAAATGTTATCTACTGTTAATTGTTAGCTCTGGGTCACTTTTTTTTTTTCTGGTATTCTCATAATTGGAAAGTTCTTCCTTAAATTAAGCCCCAAACCACTCCCCTGTTGCTTTCCCCAGTTTAGCTAAACTGCTAAAAGTTGAAAAGAGGACGTTAAAGTGACATGTGTACTTATTGTTATATTTTCCATCTTGACTTGCCTTAGATTACACAGGTGGTAAAATGATAGGTGGGGATTAAATCCTTTGGTTTTAGTTTTCTGCTCTGGATGCCAATACTGAGGAAGAACAGCCCTAACCTGGACAGCCGCCATTGGACAACGTGGACCACTCTTTTCCTCAGGCCAAGCCCTGCGCCACCTGGGGAGTGCCAAGTTCTCAGGTCACCTCTTGGAGCCTTCCCGTCCTTGGCGTTCCCGTCCCTTCGCGTGAGTCTGTCGTCCTCTCACTCCGCCCCTCAAGACCAGGTGGGGTTTCCTCCACCACACTCCTGGGGCGGGGTGGTCATGTCAGTCTGGTTTACATACTGTCTTTTCAGTGTTTGCTCCTGTTGCTCAATGTCTGGTCACCTATGAGATAGGTTTTCGCCTCGCCAGAACAGCTACCGAGAGCAAGAACCGCTTTAAAGGCCGGCGACCGCCGTAGTCTCTCAGAGCAACAAGATTTGTGGGGCTTAACCGAAGCGTCAGCTGCTTTCCTTGCCGGGAAATGTAGTACCTGGGCCGTCCTCTCGCCTCCACTGCAGGTGCCGACGGCAGCCGGGGGACTACAATTCCCAGAACGCTCTGGGAAAGGAAGGGAAACCCAGCTCGGCAGCTCCACGTGACCACTCACTATGGCTTCCCTGTGTTGGGACCGGCCGTCTGGTAGTTCTGTGTGATTTGTTAGTTCTCTGCGGCAAGGTGCCCCCTCACGAATTCGACATGCAAAGAATCAAATCTCTTATGACCCGGCAGGTAAGTCGCAGAGGCTGAAGCAAAGGTCTCCTTCATCTCTCCTGGAAGAGGAGCCGAGATGTTCTGTCCCTGGGCCGCAGGCAGGCAGATAGCCAAATTATAGGTTGTGGCAGGTGTCAGGGGCACCATAAAGCTCGAGCACACCCTGGAAAACTCACCTAAGCCGCCAGGTTTGGAGCCCTGCTCAGGCGGATCCCGGTGACCCAGAAACATTCCTTTAGATGAGGTCAATGAGGAAGTCGGAGGCTACATTTGTTCGTCCTTTTCTGCCTTTTGCCAGCTGTCCGGTGATAGCCCTAACTACCCTGCAGGGTTCCCTTTATCCAAGCTGCCCATCGTCTGTGAGGTTGGCCTGGGTAGGGAAGTGAGGTCTGTGCAATAAAGATGACTAGAATGAGTGAAGAAAGCAGATAATTTGAAGACAGAATTGATAGCTTTATGACTTTGGGCAAGTCCCTAAATCTAGTAGCTTTAAGTTTCCGGATGTGAAAATGAGAATAATAATTATTTTTGTTCATCCTGTCTCACAGTTCTGTTATCGGAGTCATCAGTAAGTTAGTGTATGTGAAATGATACTTAAAAAAAAATCATTGTCATGGCAAAATAATGGTCTTTTATTTTTTGCCAGAATGCTAATTCATGAATAAAAACTTTGGCTGTTTTCTGTCTCATCTCATAAATGTTAGGGACTTCCTAATAATGTGTCAGCTTCCTTCAAATCAGAAGTGACAGAAACTTACTTTTATGTACTTATTGATTATGCTTTGGTTTTAGATACCTTTATTTATTTCAACTCTAAGATTTTACTAGAATTGGCCATTCTTTATTATTTTTATATGAGAGAAGGGTAATTTAGATTAAAGTTTTAAATCAGTGTGATTTTGGGAACTTTGGAGAATGTGGAGGATGATCATTTAGTGAAAGGTTCATTTGTGAATTTTTTTGTTGATTAAAAAAAGACTACAAATGCCAAATTAAATTCTTATTTGATAGTTTAGAATTTGAGAGATAGCTGAATAGATTACAAATTGTAGATCTCTGGTGAAGAATACACGAATCCTATGTGTTTATTTTACTTCTGTCAAATTATATTGTTAATGTCATGAAAATAAAATTTAGAAGTTCTGTGAATAATAAGAGATTTAATTAAGTGTGTAATAACAGTTGGCAGTTCCTCACATTTGTTGAGTCCTGGTCTTATGCTTCGTAACACTTCTTTTTTTAGGATAGGTTTGAGTCCTGCTCCATCCTGTAGTAGCTGTGTGACCTTGAGCAACTTACCTAACTTTTTTGAGCATCTGTTTTCACATCTTTAAAATACGAATGATAACATGTATCACATGGGGCTTTCCTAGTGGTGATGTGTATATGATATGATCAAGGTAAAGAGATAAAGGAGTTACCACAGTTCCTGTGCCTTATCAAAGAAGTGCATGATCATAGAGATCATCTCAGTGACTGAATTGATGGTTGGAAAGCGGGAAAACTGGAAGCCAGCAGTAATTCAAACAATAGTTGATTTCAGGCTGACTTTGGTATCCGTTTGATTTTTTTAAAAAATAATTTTATTTATTTTTGACTGCATTGGGTCTTCATTGCTGCGCACGGGCTTTCTCTAGTTGCAGCGAGCGGGGGCTACTCTTTGTTGCAGTGCGTGGGCTTCTCATTGCGGTGGCTTCTCTTGTTTCAGAGCACGGGCTCTAGGTGCACGGGCTTCAATAGTTGTGGCACGTGGGCTCAATAGTTGTGGCTCGCGGGCTCAATAGTTGTGGCTTGCGGGCTCTGGAGTGCAGGCTCAGTAGTTGTGGCGCACGGGCTTAGTTGCTCTGCGCCATGTGGGATCTTCCTGGACCAGGGTTTGAACCCTTGTCCCCTGCATTTGCAGGTGGATTCTTAACCACTGCACTATCAGGGAAGTCCTGCATTTGATTTTTAAAACAATATACAGCTTTGTACATTATGCCACCAATACCCCTAAACTGCCTCTGGGATGCTGAATTTGGACTTTTGTGCCTCAGCTAAGTTTGGTGCTCTCTCCTGTTGCTTGCTGGCAGTTTAGCACAGTTGATACTGTCATCATTGTATAGCAACTTTGATTAGTTTGTTTTCTTTTTTTAAAAAATAAATTTTTTAATTTTATTTTTGGCTGCATTGGGTCTTTGTTACTGTGCACGGGCTTTCTCTAGTTGCGGTGAGCAGGGGCTACTCTTCGTTGTGGTGTGCGGGCTTCTCATTGTGGTGGCTTCTCTTGTTGCGGAGCACGGGCTCTAGGTGCATGGGTTTCAGTAGTTGCAGCACGTGGGCTCAGTAGTTGTTACTCGCGGGCTGTAGAGTGCAGTCTCAGTAGTTGTGGCTCACGGGCTTAGTTGCTCCATGGCATGTGGGATCTTCCCAGACCAGGGCTTGAACCTGTGTCGCCTGCATTGGCAGGCGGATTCTCAACCACTGGGAAGTCCTGGTTGGTTTGTTTTCTAACCCTATTTTGTAATAGTGAGTGGGAGAGAAAAGTACAGAAGTCCAGATACCAGTGATAATAAGTTTATGTCTCTTAAATGTAGTGAAATTGTTCTGAAAATGAACTCTTCAGCCTCAATCAGTTGTTTATTGGATTGAGCAGTAAAATCTGTGGTTAGTTGGGATAAAAAAAAAAAAAAAACTAAACTAAAGAGCACATACCAAAAGCTGGAACTACACTGTGTAAAAGGTGAGGTAAAATTCAGAGTTTCACACATATTTTAAAAGTCATCCTAATTATATTTGTTTATGGCTTGACTTCCATGTGTTTAATCATTATTAATACACATTTCATGAATCTGTGAGGTAGGAAGTAGGGTGCTGCCTAGAGTTACATTGGGGATTTTATTTGTACTGTTTGTTGTTAGGTTAAATATAGTAGTATTACAAATAAATATACATAAAGATGTTTCTTTTTTGTGAGGCTAAAGAATATGCTGATAGTATATTGTTGTTGATGTGGAGAGATGTGAAATTAAGGTCTATGAAACTTAGAGTTTTTGGCATTTCAGCTTTCCAAGGATCTTGGTTTGAAGGAGAGTGTAGAGCAGGCTTTGTTAGCGCTCTTTATTTAGATGAGCTCTATTGTTCTGCTTTCTCCATTATGCTGGGCTCTGTTGTTTCAGTTCATTCAACAAATGATTATTTAACACTATGTGCCAGGCACCATCTAAGTTTGGGGGATGTAGCAGTTAACAAAACCAAGTGCTAAGGCAGACGTGGTGATACATGCTTTGGAGGAATAGAGGATAGGGAATCCTGGGAGTTATTGGCAATTTGGGGTCATTTATAATTTTAGATAGGGTGGCCATGGAAGGCCTCACTGAGAAGGTGACATTTGAGTAAAAACCTGAAGGAGGTGAGGGAGTAAACTCTGAGGATGTCTGGGAAGGAGCATTCTGGGTGGAAGGAAAAGCAGATGCGGAAGCCTTGAGGCAGGAGCATGTTTGAGGAGCAGCAAAGGGCGGTGTGGGTGGAGTGAAGTGAGTGAGGAGAGAAGTAGTAGGAGATGAGGTCAGAGAGCTGAGGGCAGGAAGCCTGATCACATAGACCCTCATCCTCATCTCATCTCCTCTACTTTTCTCTTCACCCATAGCAAGGCCAGGGAGACCAATAAGGATGCTAATGCAGTAATCCAAGTGAGATACGGTATGGACCTCACTCAGGGTGCTAAGTGGTGGACGTGTTGAGAAGAGATCAGATTGTGGATGTATCGTAAATGTGGAGTTGACAGGATTTCTTAATAGATTGGATTTGGGCTGTGAGAGAAAGAGAAGCTTCAAGGTTGACTCCAAATGGTTTGGCCCCAGCAATTGGAAGAATGGAATTGCCATTTAGTGAGGTGGGTAAGACTGAGAGAGGAACAGATTGAAGGAAGGGAGAAAGTTTTAAGACTTGTTCATTTCAAAGCCTCTTGGATATTTGGAGAAAGAAAATAGGCAGTTGGCTAAAGGCCTGAATTTCTGAGGACAAATTCAGGGTATAGATAAAAATTTAGGAGTTATGAGAATAAAGAGGGTATACAAATTGACTAAGATCACCAATGGAGTGATTGTAGAAATAAAACGAGTCCACAGTTGGAGCTTTTGAGGATTCAGTGTTTCAAGGTCGGGAGAAGAGGTGGATCTAGGAAGGCGGATTGAGAAGGAGCAGCCAGTGAAGTGAGCAGTCTGCTGCAACCCGAAGAGCACCTGCCCTGTAGCAGATGCTCAATAAATATTTGTTGGATAGAGAACATCCAAATCGAGTGGGTCCTGGAAGCCACGTAAAGAATTTACAAGAAGAGGGAGTGATCAGCTGTGTTAAATGCTACAGATGGGCCGTGGAAGGTGAGAATAAGAATGAGCCTTTGGACTGAGCAGCGATAAGGTCGTCGGTGACCTGACAACAGCGCTTCTGTGGAGTGGTGAGGGGGAAAGCCTGATTAGGGTGGGTTTGAGAGAAACTGAGGGCTGCATATAAACACTCTGTTGAGTTTTGCTGAAACTTTTTCTGAAAAGAAAAGGAATCACAAATCATCTCACAGGCTCCTTTTGATCATTGGGATGTAAGTTGCTGGTCTCATAAATGGAAATTGAGTATTCATAGGGACAAAACAGAAGTAGTCTGAAGTGTAATCTGATTTGGGCAAAGAAATAAAGTTGCAAAGACAGGTATTATTTATGATGATTTTATATAAATTTAAACTGGGGAAATTATGAAAACAAAAATCAAATACAAAAGAAAATCAAATAATGGTTAATGATTATAGTGAAAGTTTTAATTTAATAAAGGCAGAGTACTGCACTTATAACCATGACTTCCTGCTTTAAAGAGGCGAAGATAAAATAAAAATGCTGACTTCATATTTGTTAGTAGAAATCTATAAAATTCCTAATCAAAGGGTTGAGGATCTGTAATCCTAAAATACAGGTGAGTCATATTGTACTTTGAGACATTTACTTAATTCTTTATTTCTGTTTTGATAAGATTAAAAAAAGCATTTCTCTGTGACATTCAGAATAATGGTCAACACTTGAAGAGTGCTTACCATGTACAAGACACCATTTTTGGCCTCTCATATATGTTATCTCCTTTATCCCTTATAACAGCCCGTGAGTTACTGTCACCATCATTAGACTATGATGACAGGCAGGTTGTCTGCAGAAGACATTCTGTGAATCCCCTGCTTCCTAACATGTACATAGGGTTTCCAATTTTTATTACTTTTATTTTGTACCTTTGGTGTGAAGTTGTCATGTATTAGTAGCAAATTATCATGTGTGGTAACTAATTTGGAGGCAAGGCCTTTTTCTAGATATTGGTATATACCACTTGTTTACTTGTTTTAGGCATTGTTTTCTTTACTGAGTAACTCTGGGGAAAGAGAAAATTACACCTGATATATTCCTTCAAGAATTTATTGGAGTGGTTAAACAAATCTATACTTTTTAAAATGTTTGTTTAAAAGTCATGGCAATTATTTTTTTAAAAGGTATTTCGGGGTGGTCGTGATTTTGAATCAAATTATGAAGTTTTACTCTCATGTATGTGTATATGTTTGAGTGTATATAAGTGTGTGTATATAATGTATAGAGAAGTTTATTTCATAACCCAACCTTGCCTTCTTTACCACTTTTGGTGCTATGCCCTTGTGATGACTCTTGGTGAGTAATTGGGACAAGGAAGAACAAACACACAAGAGTAGTTTTGTACTTTTATTTTCTCACTCATTGTAAGACTTTTAGCCTCAGTATGCTTTTCTTATTCCTGCAGACTTCCCTAGAAACTTCATTTTAAAGTCAGTTGCATATTCCCATGGGAACGATGGTCTAATTAGAGATTCGAGCCTAAGACTCCAAATAATTTACTAATTTCTTTGGTGCTTACTCTGTTCCTGGAACTGTGCTAGCTCCTGGGCTATAAAGGCCAATAGAGGACTTGGTCTTTCCCTTCTCTTGGGTCTGAGAGATATATATATTTAATATTTAAAACTTCACTACTTTGGCAGAGGTGTTGGGAAATGTCTAGTGGGGTTTCTAAAACATTAGAGATTATAGTAGTCATCCAGGTTGCTTGTTAAAATGCAACTCCTGGTCCTAATCTAGAAATACCTATTTATTAGCTCTGTGGTGGGACCTAGAAGTTTTATGTGAAAGTTTTATGTTTAAAAACTTCCCTGGGTAATGTTGATGGAGATGATCCATGAGCATTACTGAGAAATTATGTTTCTTTGAAACGTAAGATTTAGGAAAACTTCATAGAGGAGTTCTGAAAGTGGAGTATTGGTTTGGTTTCTTTAGAGGGTGGTGTGTGTGTGCGTGTGTGTGTGTGTGTGTGTGTGTGTGTGTGAGAGTGAGAGAGAGAGAGAGAGTATGAGAGAGAGAGAGAGAGAGACAAAGAAGGGCGGTATTCTGGGGATAATGGAAGATTGGGGATGAGGTTAGAGCACCTTGTCATAAAAAATTGTAGCTATGACTGGTGGTATTTTATAATAGGGAAGAGAAAATACACACCTCTATAATTTAAAAATGAGCAAGTTCTACTCTAAGACCCAAATAATCAACCTAAACATAACATGTATTTTGGTTACCAAGGACACCAAAAAGCCAATATAGAGTATCTAAAGGACAGAAACTTGACAGTAGAGTAAATCTCTCCTCAAGTTCATGTACCAGCTAATTTTGCTTATAGACTAATATTACAGGGAATTTAGGTGTCTGCTTTGAATAGACTATGTTAAAAAGAGGCTTTTAAAGAAAATTTAAATGGCTGACTTCTTTCTGTCTTGATAACTTTCCCTGGTACAAATGAGACTTTCAGAATCCCTCATTTGATGTGAATATAGAAAGTACCAGTTACTTTCTATAAAGAGCTAAAGCAGTGAGATGTGAGATTTAAGTCTCAATTATGTAGTATAAATTGGGTGCATTGCTGAGAAATGATAAAATCTAGGGATTACTTATGTATTAACTAAGCAATTATCATTATTTAAAAATCTTTGGTTAGCTCAGTCAGTTGGTATATTATATCTGTGGGTCATAATGCTTGGACCTTTTTACCACGTGCATTTGGTCATGATTAATAGATAAGTGCTTTTATAGAATGCTTTTTGTCACCCAAGTTTCTTTTTGTTGTTTTTGAATCATGGTTAAGTTAGACTTCAACCGTTAGGTATAAAGGTGCCATATAGTAATTTTATTTTAAATTTCCGAAAGTAAATCTTTACTTGATTTAATAATAGTATAGTACTATATGCGTTGTGACAATTGTTTTTAGAAACATATGTTCTATCTATTTTAAAGCAGGAAAATTTCTGTTTTTAAAAAGGTGATTTCTATTTCAATAAGTATATTCTATCATGTTACAGTTCTGCAGCACAATTAAAATTCCTTTTATGTTATTTTTTTTTTAAGGGTCTGAAAAGTCCCCCAGAGAGCCTCAGTGATGTTGGTGCCATTGAGAGTCTCCGGATCCCTGGAAAGGTATTGAGTTACATGAGTGAGCGCGACTTTTCACTTCCTTAAGAAAATATTGTTGCCTTTGGATAATTGATTCACAGAAGCTTTTCCTTCCCACAGGCAGATGGTTGTTACGATGAGCTAGGTAAAGTTTTATAATGCAGTAGGCTTGGGGCTTGTTTTTGCTTTCATTACTCATTGGGATGCAGTATGATTCATTATAGTGAAGCAGAAAATGCGAAATTGATAAATTTAGAGTTTATTATTGTATCAAATTCTTTGCCTGAAAGCAGTTATATATCTATAAATGAAACTTATTGATTCATCTGCTGTAATTTGGATAACTAAAATGAAATGGCTTACTTTTTATGCTGTAACACTGAGCCAAAAATCATAGTAAATTATGTTTTTGTTATGGAGCAGAGATTTTTCTTTTTATTTTATAAATTTATTTATTTACTTTTGGCTGCATTGGGTCTTTGTTGCTGCATGCGGGTTTTCCCTAGTTGCAGCAAGTAGGGGCTCCTCTTTGTTGCGGTGCACCGGCTTCTCATTAAGGTGGCTTCTCTTGTTGCAGAGCATGGGCTCTAGGTGCGTGGGTTTCAGTAGTTGTGGCACGGGCTCAGTAGTTGTGGCTCGTGGGCTCTAGAGCGCAGGCTCAGTAGTTGTGGCTCACGGGCTTAGTTGCTCCGTGGCATGTGGGATCTTCCTGGACCAGGGCTCAAACCCGTGTCCCCTGCATTGGCAGGTGGCTTCTTAACCACTGTGCCACCAGGGAAGTCCCTGGAGCAGAGATTTTTGAGTAAGTAGCTAAAGCACAGCTTATGCTAAATTGTAGATATTTTGGATTTTAATCCCCTGATATTCATGTGAACTTCGCAGTCTACAAATTTAATAGGTGTCATTTGAAAGCTAGCTGGCTTCCCCTCAGGAGAAATATTAGCCATTGTTAAATAAATAAATCCCTGCTCTCTCACTCTCCGGGGCCTCGCCACTCACAGCTGCCTCCATGTATAGCAGCTGTATCGCAGATCAAAGCCTGTTTTGAATGTCTGCTCTTGTGGTTTTCAATTTGAGGATCATATTTGAAACTACTGTTTGTTTCCTGTGTCTGGCAACTTAATACACAGGGCTTGTTTCTCTAGATCAGCAATCCTACGGCCTCTTATCACACCTCAGTGTCAGCTGCTTAGGAGGATGATTTCCCACCTCTTTGAGGCGCCTTGCCCCCTAAAGTGAATTTTGTATTTACTGCTTAGCTTTTACATTAGGTCAGATACAAATATGATAAAATTCTAACCAACGCTTTTGCATGAAATGGCTCAGAAGCTATAAAGAGGCATTTTGAATAGTTTTATATAATTTTAGAAAAGACTGTTGGATGTGATAAAATTGGGAAAGATAACCATAAATCCTAATTGACAGATAATTCTCTGTATTTCTTTGACTTAAAGAAATGATTATCAGGCATTATGAACATGCCTTGAAGTGGATTGCATTAGATATTTCAGAACCAGAGTAAAATTGATGTGAGCCTCTTTAAAAAATACATGAATGTATTGCATAGGAACTTTCTGTTGTCTTTAAACCATGAGTCTGTGATGTTTTCCCAGTAGCGGTAGGTAGAGAATTTATAATGATTTCATTACATAGTATTCTTACTGACTCCGCACCCTCTCCCCATCAGTGATCAGCGGTGTATACTCTTTATTTAAAAAAAAAAGATTTTTTATTTTTTAAGTTTTTAAAAAATTTTATTTTATATTGGAGTATAGTTGATTAATGCACAGGGAATTCTACTCAATATTCTGTAATAACGTAAATGGGAAGAGAATTTGAAAAAGAATAGATACGTGTATATGTATAGCAGTGTATACTTTTAAGATGATGGGCTCTGGCTAGAGAGGCCAGTCTGGAATCACAAGGTCAGCAAGTGTAAATGGTTCAGGTGATGATTAAGCCTAGGGCAGTGGGCTGATTGACACTAAGAAGCTAATTGAGTTAAACTGTAAAACAGCTAATGGTAAAATTAGCATCAATGCCCTCAGCTTAAATTTAGCCTTATACTAAGAAAGCCTTTTGAGTTTTTTGTGTCTATTCTCTCTGTGCTCTCTCTGGAAACATTTCAAGTACTGCAGGGTGAGCTACTCTGGGTGGTTTTGAGAAATTGAATTGCTGGGTCTGGAGAGTGGCAAAGCTCCAGTCAGTAGATTAAGTTTGATGTGGTTGAAGTTCACAGTCAGTACTGAAACTAAGAATTAAGAAGGCTCACGTTCAGAAATTCCTTACACAGCATAGCTTAGTATAACTTGGATGCTGAAACATAATGCTGTGTTTCACAATTTAGATGTTACTTTATAGTTAGGTCATACATATAAATTTAATTTTCTCTAAAAATTCTGTAACTGTTTATGGTGACAGGTGTTAACTAGACCTATTGTGGTGATCATTTTGCAATATATGCAAATATCAAATGATTATTTTGTACACCTGAAACTAATATATTGTTGTACCTCAATTATACCTCAATTTAAAAAAAGCATTATTTTAGCTTGGATTCCCCTGATATTCCAGTGGGAAAAGTAAAAAACAAACAAAAAATCAATTTACACTGTTTAAGTGTTCAATGTAAATACTTGTATAGAGAAGCTTTTAAACATTAATTTATTTAATAGCTCTATCTCTCAAGTATAGGTAGAACAGTTAAAAAAAGGCATCTTTCGTCTTCAGGAATGGACCCATTTCTTTTTCCTGTTCTTGTCATCATATTTTTCTAAGTTTTAACAAGGAATTGAGATTTCATTGGGGTTTTCAAGAAAGAAAGTTTAGCTTGGGTGTTACATTAAAATGTTCTTGTATAAAGGATAAGTAGGAGGGAAATATTAAGATGGAGCATATGAAATGGCTGTTTTAGATTAGAAATGGTCTAATATTGGCAGATTTCATATGGTTCGACTCATTAGGAAAAGGAGGGTAGTTAAGGAGAACTGAAGAAGGGAGTCAGGTGAGCTTGATAATCCAGAAAGTACTATTGATTTTTTTTTCTTGAGAACTATATAAATTCTGAGTGGGAAGAAACCTTAGAAATCATCTGGTACAATTTCTGCATTTTAGAGATAAGATGACACTATATCCCATTTTAAGAGGAGATGTGAGTCAAATAATAATCCATATATTGGAAAATTGGAATTTTGGTGGAGAAAATAGTACAGAAAGTAAAAAAAAGAAAGGATTCTTTTCAGAATTTGCTATAGGGAAGGAAACTTTTGAGCAGATTAAAAAAATCTTAGCTTAAATAGTTCAGAGCCAAGGTTAATGGTGCCCAAACTTTGCTGCACATTAGAATCACCGGTACCCAGGCCGTACCCCAGTCCAATTAAATCACGGCGTGGGGGGTGGAGCCAGGCGTCGGTAGCGTTTAAATATCCCCAGCTGATTCCGGTGTGGAGCCATGTTTGGGAACCATCGGCCAAGCTGAGGACGCGATGAGGAGAAAGAACAGGAATACAGGAGACGTTCTAGATAAAATATTGTAAGTTTTATTGACAATTTTTGTGGGAAAAAGTAGAATGAAGAGTTAGTGATGACCTAAAATTTCATTCCTGGTAAATGGATTCTGTTGTTTTCAAATTAATGGGCTTTTCATGCAGAGGTAAGGATATAAGAAATTAATCTATATTGTATTTACTGACTAAACTTGTTATCCATTTAAGGAAATGTATATTGTTTGAATTATGTGAAAGATTTTTAGATAATTGGTTATAGAATTATGAAGAATTAAGACCAACATTTGTTATATAATAATTGTAATAGCCACATGGTTGGTAGTTATAGAACTTATTGGGACTGTGTTTGAGAGGATTTGTTGAATCCCAATTAAAAAATAAAAATATCAGAACCTTATAAATCTATATCTTAAGTAAAACTTAAGTAAACATCTTAAGTAAACTTTCCACAGTGCTTCTATAATATTTATATATCGTAAACCTGAAAAAAAGTACTAATATGAATATTGTTTATGAATTTTTACTGAAATACTGCCTTCTGATATGATTCTTTAAAGATAAGGGGTTTTTTTGGTTGGTTGTTTTGTTTTTTAAGGCCTTGACTTTATTGACTTGTAAATACAAATAGGATTCAGCTACGTTTACTCTTGCATGATTGGCTTAACTATGCCTTTGATTTTCTTAATCAAAGAAAAATATAGGGTGAGGAGACAAAAGAAATAGCTGTTGCAGTCAAAACCTGAAAATATATTTGTCTAAATATAAGTATTTTTGTTTGTATACTTAATTTATTCCATAAATATTTATTGAGTACCTACCTACTCTGTAGCATTTCTATTATATAATATTCTGGGAGTTTGGGCAGAGTGTTTTCTAGCTTTTAAATACTTCTGTGAAGTAAGATAAATGGATTTGACCGACTTCTTAGAATCCATGAAAAGAATCCTAAAACCACACTAATTACAGAGCTTTATTTTCAGAACTTTACCAAAACATGAGGAAAGTGCTGGAATAAGAGCCAAGAGAGCTAGGTTCAAGTATTGACTTAAACATTCAGCTTATTAAAGGGAAGTCATTTTAATAGCTTTGTGCCCCAGCGTGCTCATCTGTGAAAACATGTGAAAACTAGATGATATATATATTTTTGCGGTACGTGGGCCTGTCACTGTTGTGGATTCTCCCGTTGCGGAGCACGGGCTCCGGACGCGCAGGCTCAGCGGCCACGGCTCACGGGCCCAGCCGCTCCGCGGCACGTGGGATCCTCCCGGACCAGGGCACGAACCCGTGTCCCCTGCAACGGCAGGCGGACTCTCAGCCACTGCGCCACCAGGGAAGCCCGAACTAGATGATATTTAAGAGCCGTTTTAGCTCTGATATTTTATACTATCTTCATTGTAATATTTGTAGGAGAGAGAAGACAAAAATACAGTCAAAAGAATAAACTGATGAGTCTATTGCTATCTGATTTAGACAGGATTAGTGTTGAAATTTATGACTAGGAGACTTTTTTAGCTTTAGTGATTGGGATAAATCACTAAATTTCAATTTAGGATTATGTTTCATTTAAGACAGGTGTCTTCTGCAGGTGGTACCAAGAGGGACTCTAACCATGGATCTGCAGAATCATTTAGACTTTTTCTTAGGCATTCATGGCTAAAAATATTTAACTGTGTTCTTTTTAACCATTAGTGAAATTATGCTTCTCTTGGCTTCAGATGCTTTGATATTCTTAACCCTTCTTTCGTAGCAAATCATGAAAGATCATTTACGCAGTGCATTTGGCAATCATTTATTGAGCCAGGCTGTTACTAAGTTTTGAAGATGCAAAGAGGTACAAGACTCTATTCCTACCTGAACCTGAGTAGGAGAGACAAGCAAAAATAGATAATTGCAGAGGAGTATAGTAGAGATCTATACTAAGGTATGCACAGTGGTAGCACAGCTAGGAGAGGATTAGGGGTAGGTAGATGTGAGTGCGGGGTCTTCTAGAGTTGGTGATTAATTTGTTTTAGAAAGATAACTAGGGTACAGAGATATTTGAGTGGCAATCCTAGACCAGGATGCTAATTAAGAAGATAAAGAGTATGAGGTTTAGGAAATGGAGAAGGGTTAAATTTGAGAGACATTTTAAAAGTAGGATTTAGGACTGAGAATTTTATTGGATGTAGAAGGTGTAGGAATTGGAAAGACTGGGGTCATTAAACACTGGGATTGAAGGTGCTGTGATGTCTTTTCTCAAAATAGATAGTATTTCTTCTTTTAAGGAGAGGTCTGATGAGGTGTTTGAAAACTAAAAAACCAGAAAACCGTAAATTAAGACTTATACACTGGACTTTTCTGTCTGTGCTTCAGCTTACGTGTCTTTTCTTCAGCTTTAGCTAGACAGGCATGTGGCAAATAGCTTGATAGTTTTCATTGAAGTTGAGAAATTTTTAAAGATAGCTTTTAAAAAAATTTATATATTTGATGTCTCCAAAGCTATTATCTTTAATGTTTTCTTTTTCATAGAAATAAATTTAGGAAAATACTTGTTAAAATAGCATAACTATTGAATAAGAGAAGTAAATAAAAATATTTGGCAGAGTATCAAATATGAAAGTTTTGCTTTCCAGTTTTGTGATTTTTAGTATGTGTTAGTAATTCAGTACATTTCCATGAATAAAATCAGTTTTCCTTCAAGATCTGTTTCTTTAAAAACAAATATGTGTATATTTGGAATGTTGTTATTTTGAAGAAAGGATTAAAATACATTATTTTTATCACTTAAGTATAAAGCTGGATTAAAATAATGCCACTTGAGTAACCTTTTATAAAAATCTTCTGTAAATCATTTTGCTGAAACCTCCTTTGAAATTGTAACCCTAGTAATATTCCACTAGATGGCACTGAGAGCCTGAAGAAAAGCAGGGTTGGCTTGAAAAGTTCTGTTTTATTTAAAACACACACACAAACTGATGAAACGGCTGCTTTGATGGATTATTATTGTTCTAGTGGGATTTTAAGGAAATGTGCCATTTCCCCACATAATCAGACATCTGCCAGTTCATTATAAACGTACATGGTATATGTATAGTTTTAGGGTGTTTGTGATCTTGAATCCTATTTCATTTGGAAACAGAAAACCTGTTTTTGTTCAGTGATTTATGATCTTTATCATACTGATTGCCTATTGAAAACTTCATGTCTTTGTTCTTTAAGCTCTGTGTAGTTTTTGATAGATAAACATATTTTGCTCTCAATTAGAGCTCTAATGTGATGTTAACTTTGGTAAGACTATGGTTTCTGTTTTTAGAATAGCTATTTTTGTTGACTGATGAAAAATGCAAACAGAAAAATAAAGCTTTTGTCTTGGCAAACCCAAATTCATGCTTTACAAGAGCAAACTTTCTTCCTTTACTCCCTTCCTTTCTCCCTCCCAACACAATGAATTCTGCATTTATTCCGGTATATAATGTGAACTATGGTCTAATAAGCTAAGTACAGAGATGGAAGTTGGTTTGCATTTTTTTTTTATTCTACTATGTATTTTCTTCGGGGTTTTGAAACCTGACCTGTGAAATGAAGATTTTTGCATTCATCTTTTGTTCGAATAAAAACTTACTACTGCAGATGATAAGTTTCCAGGCTGTTCTGTGGGTTTAAAAATGAAATTCCTTTTCAAAGAGAATATTGAATTGAATAATATTAAGGAGAACTGTTAAGCCGTCACAACTAACTTTTTACATTTATAAGAGTGAATAGGATTGAAAGTCTGAGCTTGGATTGATGTTTTTAATTAGTGTGGTATTTTGGGTAATTTGAAAGTAGTCATTAAATATAAAATTTGCAGTCTTTCTTTTCCCTCCTAAACATGAATGCATTCCCTTAAGAGGCGAGCTCTTAGGTGGGAAATAGCTTTGTAAAATTATAGCCTGGTTTCTTTAGAAACCATAAATATATTGGAAATGTTTTATAACACCTTACAGTTGAGGGCTCTAATTGTTTTATAGAGTTGAATCCCCAGTTCTCATATAACCTTTTGTTGTTACGTTGAGAGGAAAAATAGCTTGGCTAAAATCAAAGATGTTGGCTTAAATGTTTATGATTGTTTTTCTTTATTTTTCATAAAGTTACATTTACGATATGCATTTTTATATGTATGTTCACGTAGCTTTATCTTGGAGATGATCAAAATAGAAGAATAGGATAGGTAGTATGTATTATATGCAACCTTATAGTGTATTGTGACTGCTGGAAAAGACAGCCTCTAAAGTATTGAATGACTTCTTCGTTATCTGCCAGTTTTCCTAAAATATTCCTGCTTGGTTTACTATGTTAAGAAAATATTTAATGTTTATGCTTACTTTTTGGTTACAGTATCTGGCACAGTGATATGTGTTAAGATATTTTTAGTAAAGGAAAAATATGGTTTTAGTATATATAAAAGTGTGTTGAATTTTAAAAACATCTCTCCCCCATGACATTTTTCTGCCCTGCGGGAAGCCATCCTCTATTCCTTAATCTGTTGTATGCTTTCCCACTCCACTGTTTTTACTTTTGCTTTGCTTTATATTTTGTAACCTTATTCCCCCAATTTCTAATATTTGAAATTTTACCTTTTCTCATATTCTCTAAATGCCGCCTCTTCCATCAGATGTGAACTCACTATCCTTTGATGCCCTTCATTTTGTTTGTATTTCCTTTATGTTCTGCCCTGCATCGTCATTGTTTATTCGTCTAACCCACTCCTATTACTTCAGCAGCTATTTGTGGGAAGATTTGTATTTTACTCATCTTTGTTTCTGTACGACCTAATACAGAGAATTTTTACATAGTGGGAATTTTAAAAGAAATTGTTAAATTAAAATATATGACTTGACCGGGAAAGATAATACTAGAGGTTTGACAATAGGCAGGTTATTTACTGATGATAGTATGGGAGAGAGGTTTGATTTGTTCTTTTTTGACATTTGTACTTTTGTTTTTATCTCCTTTACAATTAAACTCATTACTTTAACTGTAGTTTTTCTCCAGCTTTAATTCTGGGGTGATGTTCATGTACTCTTTAGGTGTAGTTGATTACCTACCATCAGCAGGCAAGTTGTGGCACATTTGATGGTCTGTAGTTGTTGACATATTATTTTTGGATTTTCAAAGTTTGTAGAGCATTTATAGCACTATTATTAATTATAATATGTATTTATTAGTTACTATGTGTCATAAACTTTACTATAACAATTCTTTAAAAAATTTTATTAATATCAGTCTGTAAGACTGAAATATTTTATTACCAAACATCGTTAAAGCATCTAATCTTCTTGGTAACTTTTAAAAGCATTACATATTTTAATATGGTATAAGGAGTTTCATTTGTTATTCTATTCCCTTGATTGTGCCTTTAAAAATTTTTTGTAGGATATCTTTTGTTCATTTTGTTTATGTAAAATTTTGCCTCATACATTTATATTGGCTTGCAAAACTGGTTCTCTTTTACATGAAGAATTATGTATTTTTGTGCATCTCCAACCCTAGAAAACCAGTTTATGTAATGGCAAAATTATGGAGTAATTGTTTTAAGAATATGCTAGCTAGCTGTTTTTGTTTATTCTAATTTACATGCATAAAATATCCCTAAAATCATTTTACATTTATTGTTATTTCTAGTTAGAAGAAAGAAGCCTTTCCTTAAGAGTTTGTGGAAAATTTTGACTATCAAAACAAGAACATGTTGTCTCTTCCTTTCCTTTTGTTCATATATTCCTTTTTTTATACAGTTCACTGTAAATTAATTTTAGTTTGATTCATGATTTTTATCTACATTGTGCCTTGGCACTTTGGAACATAATGATGGAGAATAAGGAGAAACCTCAGTTCTCAAGAAGTGTGTAATCTGATCGAGCTGTCAGCACTAACAGCTATGAAACGTTTAGAGAATGATTGGGTAGCAGCAAAGTCTTACAGACAGCCAGTGCAGTGGGATTAACAGGAACACGGTGATTGGGATTCTAGGCAGAATGGAGTTTGTCTGAGTTCAGATGTATGTTTTCACACAGGAGCACTAAGTTGTCTGAAAGGAGAGAGTATTTTATAGGGATATGGTGTTGGACATTTGTTTTTGTTTTTGAATTCTGCTTTGTGTGCTATGTTTCTTTTTCTGCCTTTCTTGGTTTTATCTCTCTCCTTAGTCCAGGTTACTTAGAGTGTCAAGTGTTACATGTCACTTATTTGAAATTATATGAGTTTGTCTGCTCTCTGTGATATAATTGCTTAGTTCTCTAGGAAGGAATGGCATTTGACCTTTTTATATGCATATACAGATTGTACTCTTTTTTACAGATTCATCACACTTGTGAAACGTGCACTTGTGAAATATTTATAAATGAAATCATGCTTTCCCTTTGACATTTTTAATAACTTTGGATATTTGTTTCACTGTCGTTTTGAGTGTGTGTGTATGTATGTATGTCCTTTACAGGTGAAAAAAAACTAGGCATGAAGAGACTAAGTAAGTTGTCCAAGGTTAATAACAGTTGCAGCTAAAACCCAAGTGTCTTTACCTTTAGAACAATCAATTAGGTTGTATAGGGAGAACAGCATGTAGTTACATGCCATTGGCATTTACACATTTGAGATGAAAGTGCTCATTCATTGCAGTCTGTTTGAATTCCTGGCTTGTTTCATATCTGATGGTTTTCATTCTTAGCAATTTTTGTAATCTTCAATTTTTTTGTGAATAGTACCAAGTACATTTATTTGCTGGTGGTGCTATGCAATTACTAGGGGGAGGCAACATTGCTATATCCTCACTTGGGCTTTATTCCTTCCCTCAGCTTGCAGCATCTGAAGCTGGTATTTCAAATGCCTATGACCCTTTAGGGAGAGAGATTGCCAGGAATTTCTCATCTCTTTTTCTATTTCATGTCTCACTGTCGATTCAGATTTCCACTGGATGCAGGGAGGTTGCCTGTGGATAGGCGAACTAGTTGGGAACCCTTCCACAAATGGTGTGGGTTTAACCCATGGCTCTTAAACCTCTTCAGTGCCATTGTCCAAGGTGCTACACAGATTAGTGGGTTGTAGATAAATCCCCACCGAAATACAGCTCCACTGTTAGGATGCTGGATTTCTTAGTGTACTCATAGTATCTAATTGCATGCTAAATCAGTGATGGCTGTCTTTAAACTTTTTTTTTTTTTTTTGCTTAGTGTATTCTTATAAGTTGAGTTTTGGTACCAAAGACGCATTTTCTTTTTCATGCACTTTTAATTCTGCAGGTTTAGTTTTTATATGACTTTGCCTTCTCTTTTCAATTTATTGTTTAAATGTAAACAGTTAAGTATTCTCTTAAGTTTCAGATTTATTGCTCTCATATTTTCTTTTAGTTTGAATATACCTAGAGGAATTTATAGTAATAATTTTATCAATTTAAAATATAAATTAAAATCTAAAAGATATATAAGCTAGGCTCTTTTTTATAAATGAAAACTAGCCCTGCCATAAAATAATCTAGAGTATCTCTATTTGGAAAATATTGTCCTCAAATTAACCATATAATTTTTGTGTATTTAATTAGTGATGATTCATTAAGAATTTTTGTTAAGTATTATTTTGATTGTAAAATGATTTTAAATACTAGTTTCTTTTTCAAAAAATTTACTTATTTTTTTTGGCTGTGTTGAGTCTTCATTGCTGTGCACAGGCTTTCTCTATTTGTGGTGAGCGGGGGCTACTCTTCATTGAGATGTGCGGGCTTCTCATTGCGGTGGCTTCTCTTGTTGCAGAGCACAGGTGCCAGGGCACGCGGGCTTCAGTAGTTGCGGCTCGTGGGCTCTAGAGCGCAGGCTCAGTGGTTGTGGCACACAGACTTAGTTGCTCCCCAGCATGTGGGATCTTCCCGGACCAGGGCTTGAACCCGTGTCCCCTGCATTAGCAGGCGGATTCTTAACCACTGTGCCACCAGGGAAGTCCCAATACTAGTTTCTTTTTGGGTACTTAAATGTATTTGAGATTAATTTTAATAAAAAAACTGAATGACTAAATTATGTCTATAATAATGTCTTGATTGAGTGTGTCAGAGAGTGGGTATCCGAGTTATTGAAATTTTCCAGTTAACTGAAGGTTTATCCAATTATGCAGTGAACTTGCATAGGATAAGGATGCTGACATTAAGGGTAGGGATTTGTCTGTTAAGCTCTTTTTTTGTTGTATAAATCCATAGAAGCCCCATACTCTATCATTAGAAAGCAAGCATTTTATCAAACTCAGAGCTTTAGGTTCATAATCAGTTCATTAATTGTAGTATCAGTACACCTTGAAGGAAGCCTCACGGAATTACAGAGCTAAACTTGTGAACCTTTTCTAGACATAAAATTACAGAACTAATCTTGTGAACCGTTTCTGGAACCAGTATTTCTTAGCCAAGCAGTGAGATTTTCAGCAGAAGGATTTCTGCTGTTCAGGGTTCCAGTACTAATTGTGACCTGAAAGTCACTGAGATGTACGCTGGTTATCTGTGGTGAGAGAGATTTAGAACATTGTTAGATGATGAAAACGTATATATATGTGATATGTATATATGATAGATATTAGGTAGTCTCTTTGTTTTTTCCTTTTGTTAAACATCTAAATTCTCTCAGCTGCTAGTTGGCATGCACGGAATTGAAAATAAAATCTAGATCTTCAAACTGGCTCGTTTTTCCCTCCAGTAGATGGGTAGTTTTTAGTGTTCGGCTGTTTACTAATTTTCCATGAACTTTCCTGTTTTCTATTAGTTTGTCTCTTTGGTCAGAATGTTTCCTGGGAGAATTGTCAGTGTTAAGACAGATGATTATTTATGTCCGTGCAGATAGAATTATAACAGTTACAAGTACTATAATTGTGGTTTCCTTTCCCTTAAAGGAGGAATTTCGAGAACTTCGAGAACAACCTAGTGATCCTCAAGCTGAACAAGAACTAATTAATAGTATCGAACAAGTGTATTTTTCTACGGACTCATTTGATATTGTTAAATATGAGCTGGAGGTAAAAAAAAAAATTCATTAACCTATCTAAAGCTTATTTTGTTCAGTGACTGAATTTGTGAGTGAGATATGAGTGCCTTTTAGGGGCATTGTAGTTTTTTGATACCAGGACTGGGTCTATGATGACCATATTGTGACTAAACTATCAGCATTGTTTAAAGATGAGAGTATTTTTAAAAATGAAAAATTAAGTGCAGCTATAGAATATTGGTCCAGGAAACATTTTTGTATTTTTGGTTTTTAACTGTTATCACACAATATGTTAGTATGCTGTCTCTATCTTATTTTATGTTGGCTAAATATGTTTGGGAAAGCTCTGAGACTTTTTTTTTTTTTTTTTTTTTGCGGTACACGGACCTCTCACTGCTGTGGCCTCTCCCGTTGTGGAGCACAGGCTCTGGACGCGCAGGCTCAGTGGCCATGGCTCACGGGCCCAGCCGCTCTGCGGCATGCGGGATCTTCCTGGACCAGGGCACAAACCCGTGTCCCCTGCATCGGCAGGCGGGCTCTCAACCACTGTGCCACCAAGGAAGCCCAGGGAAAGCTCTGAGACTTTTAATCATGAAAGTATATTTACATAATTGTTTAGTCATAATAAATACCCCATGCCTTAATTTTTTTTTAATTTATTTTTTTAACATCTTTTTTGGAGTATAATTGCTTTACAATGTTGTGTTAGTTTCTGCCGTATAACAAAGTGAATCATCTATACATATACATATATCCCCATATCCCCTCCCTCTTGCGTCTCCCTCCCATCCTCCCTATCCCACCCCTCTAGGTGGTCACAAAGCACAGAGCTGATCTACCTGTGCTATGCGGCTGCTTCCCACTAGCTATCTGTTTTACATGTAATAGTGTATATATGTCAGTGCCACTCTCTCACTGCGTCCCAGCTTACCCTTCCCCCTCCCTGTGTCCTCAAGTCTATTCTCTACGTCTGTGTCTTTATTCCTGTCCTGCCCTTAGGTTCCTTAGAACCTTTTTTTTTTTAGAGTCCATATATATGTGTTAGTATACAGTATTTGTTTTTCTCTTTCTGATTTCACTCTGTACGACAGACTCTAGGTCCATCCACCTCACTACAAATAACTCAATTTCATTTCTTTTTATGGCTGAGTAATATTCCATTATATATATGTGCCACAACTTCTTTATCCATTCATCTGTCGATGGACACTTAGTTTGCTTCCATGTCCTGGCTAAAATAGTGCTGCAATGAACATTGTGGTACATGTCATTTTAAAAATTTATTTATTTTTGCTGTGTTGGGTCTTTGTTTCTGTGCGAGGGCTTTCTCTAGTTGTGGCAAGTGGGGGCCACTCTACATCGTGGTGCACGGGCCTCTCACTATCGCGGCCTCTCTTGTTGTGGAGCACAGGCTCCATACGCGCAGGCTCAGTAGTTGTGGCTCACGGGCCTAGTTGCTCTGCGGCATGTGGGATCCTCCCAGATCAGGGCTCAAACCCATGTCCCCTGCCTTAGCAGGCAGATTCTCAACCACTGCACCACCAGGGAAGCCCAACATGTCACTTTTTGAATTATGGTTTTCTCAGGGTATATGCCCCGTAGTGGGATTGCTGGGGTGTATGACTTCAGACTATACTACAAAGGTACCGTAATCAAGATAGTATGGTACTGGCACAAAAACAGAAATACAGATAAATGGAACAGAATAGAAAGCCCAGAGATAAACCCACGCACGTATGGTCACATTGTCTTTGTTAAAGGAGGCAAGAATATACAATGGAGAAAAGACAGCCTCTTCAATAAATGGTGCTGGGAAAACTGGACAGCTACACGTAAAAGAATGAAATTAGAACACTCCCTAACACCATACACAAAAATAAACTGAAAATGGATTAAAGACCTAAATGTAAGGCCAGACGCTATCAAACTCTTAGGGGAAAACATAGGCAGAACACTCTATGACATAAATCACAGCAAGATCCTGACATAAATCACAGCAAGATCCTTTCTGACCCACCTCCTAGAGAAATGGAAATAAAAGCAAAAATAAACGAATGGGACCTTATGAAACTTCAAAGCTTTTGCACAGCAAAAGAAACCATAAACAAGACGAAAAGACAATCCTCAGAATTGGAGAAAATATTTGCAAACGAAGCAACTGACAAAGTATTAATCTCCAAAATTTACAAGCAGCTCATGCAGCTTAATATCATAATTGTTTGTAACATTGGCATTTTACATTTATAAGAACTGCAAAAAAAGAATAGTAAAATTCGTGTTTTAGATGAAACCGATTGCAGTATGCATATGTACTTCATATTGCAGTACATGCAGAGTTAGTACCCAACGTATTCTGAAATTTCATCATCAGTTGACTGAGACTTGACGTCTAACTTGGGAGTTTCCCATCTACACAATGGAATGCATTTTTGTTAGTTTCCATACTATCCTCCAGAGTATGTATAATCCAGAATGTACTCCAACAACTGTCACTATCACACTGTAGTGCTTAGTTACCATTCATAGTATATCAGAGGGGAAATATGTTTTGAGTTCTGGACGAGTAGGGATATATGGTGGCTGGTAGAGTGGGGGATAAGGGTTAGGACTTTCTCACATTCTCCTGTTGCAGTTTGTGGAAGCAGTGTTTCCCAGCTCAGGGGCCGGAGTCCCGGTGGTAGTGGGGATTCCAGGAGTTTGGAGGTGGCAGCAGTGGAGATAACAGGGCTGGGTGAGGGATGGAACTTGAGTACCAGGGGGTTGGGTAACAGAGATACAGGCTTTTGTGTCTGGAGTCTAGTGGGGAGGTGGGGAGGATGGGAGGAGTGGGATGTGACACCATTTTGTATGTGCAGGTTGTAGTTCCTAAGTCAGGTGTGCAGGTAAATGAAACCAAATTAAACAATTGATTTTTTACTCTTTATTTATGGATTTTTTTTTTTAGAAGCTCCCTCCTGTTCTCAATTTGCAAGACTTAGAGGAGTACAGAGACAAGTTAAAACAACAGCAAGCTGCAGTAAGTAAAAAACACATTTCTGACAAAACTGTAAATGAAACACAACAGAGAGGTGTAACGTTTGCAGGTTTTATTGTTTAACTAATATACTAACATTTTAAACAAACCTTATTATTTAACATGACTTTGACTCAAATGATGCATTTATACTTATTCAAATTTATTGTCTATTCAGTTTCCCTCACATTACCTTGATAGATGTGCTTCTAGAACTTGGAGTTCTTTCTCTGGAATTCTAAACGTGATCAAAGAATTTTGAACTTTTTTTTCCGATTACTAAGTACCTTTCTAGATTACTCCTTGTCATGCATGCATGACTTTCCTACCCATAGTTTTATGATGGAGCTTTCTTATCTCAGAATAAAGGCTCCCACTTCTAGTTGAAATAGGTCCAAAGAGATTACAGGGTTAAGATTCATTAAATCTGAATTGCTGTCACTATTTAATCGTGTGATGTTGGGCAAGTCACTTAACCTTGCTAAATCTCTTGTTTCATCTGTGAAGTAATGGGTTGGGTTGGGCCTGCATTTTCTCTAATGCCGTAAAATTCTGTGATTTTGTATTTTCCTTGTGTTAGGCTGAATTCCTTTTATAAAACTTAGACTGTACTGTAGAAGATTAAGTAATGGTAGTAAGTGGTCTTGTTAATTTTTTAATACCGAAAGAGCAATTGTAATAAATTTAGCCATTTTAATTTAAGGTATGATCTTTAACAATACATCTGACAAATAAAGGAGGATATACTTCTCTTTCTTTAGTGTTACACCCAGATGTCTCAGTGGGTGCTTGGATCTCCCTGGGGGTAGCAGCATTGGTGTGGGGAAGGGCCTTGAGCACTAGAGGGTTGTGTGGTAAAAATATGTTGTGTTTTTGGAGAATTAGAGTTCAGTAGATGGTGGCACCTTTTGCCTTCTCCTGGTTTCAGCATATTTAAATATGTACTCCTCCATCTCTGTACTTTATGTGGTAGTATTCTTTTGGGGATGAACCCCACCACAAGGGCTGTGTAGCACAGTGGCCTTTGGAATTTAATCAACCTGGCCTTGAATCCTGACCTTGCAGCTTACTAACTGTGGGTGAATTACTGCTATGTTTAAGATTACTCATCGGGAAAATGAAGCATGTAACCCATTTCAGTAGATTGTCATAAGTACTAATTGAGATAATGTAGGAAAAGCAGTCAGTATACTGCCTAGCACAGTGTAGACTAACAATAACTACATGGTCTATTTAAAACAAAAAAAATGAAAAACCCATAACTCAAAAAAAAAAAAAGGCAATGACCCAAATAAATAAATAAATAAAGTGATAACAATCCCCAATTTGGTAAAATTAGGTGGGTTTCTGTCCGTGTACATCTATACACATTCATATCTATACAAATCTATACAAATTCATAGCAGATTAAGAAAACATGAAAGAACGCAATCTTTGAATGTATGTGTAGTGTTTTGTTCTCAGTTGGCTTGGGGAAGGGGATACAGTTGTGTTTCTTGAGCAGATATTCACTAAATACCATTGGTGTGCCATGCTTCATGCTGGACATGGTACCTCTGTAGTGTAGTCCTACAGGGGCTCCTGAAATTGTGAAATAAGAGGCTCATGTTCAAAATCATTATAATTCTAACTCGCATATGTTACCGTTTTTCATGGAACTGACCAAGAAACCTTAGGTATCTTCAGAGCGCTCCAGAAAACACGCTTCCTGTTTTTCAGAAGTAGTGGACCAAACTGCTGTTTGTCTTCTTACGCGGTACAAAGGATTTAAAGGGTGTTCTGTTTCCCAGATAAAATTTCCATAAATTCAGTAGATTAAACATTTATTTATCTTAACAAGTCTATCTTTTTTAAAGCAAATCCTGTACCCTTAAAAATGGTTATACTTTTGTGCATGTTAGTTAAAGCAGATACTCATGTTATTAACAATAATAATGACCACATATTGAGTTTCTATTAAGGACCAAGTACTGTGCTACATGCTATATCTCTTGTACTAATTTCATAGCCAAAGAAATGTACGTGGCCAATGCATGCCAGTATTTGCTGTAGAGGTTATTAGGAAGACCTATGGAATATTCTTGCTAAAATTTTAAATGTAGAATGTAATAGGAAGCATGAGGCTTTTTCTTTTATTTCCTTTGTTTGATTGCATGTTCTTATAGGTCTCTAAAAAAGTAGCAGATTTAATCCTTGAAAAACAGCCTGCTTATGTAAAGGTAGGATAACATTTGTTATTTTTAATAGTAAAATATTAAAAATGTTTGAGTGACTTATACTTGGAACTTGAAATATTTTAGTTTATTCTTTTGTCTGTAGTTTATAGCAGCATATTAACTCTATTTGGGTTGTGTATATGTATGTTTTTTTTCTCTCATTTGGGGAATTTACCAAACTGCAAGAAGTGGAAGAGTTTTTATATTTGATTCCAAAGTAATCTATTTGGTTTTCCTAACTTGAAGAGCCAATGAAAATTGCTTCAGTGCACTTTGTAACTCATAGATCATTAATAATGACTGCTCAGTCTGCCTTTAAAATAAGATAAAATTGGAACTGTCTAGCTGAATCTGCCCTTTCATCAGAAAATAAGAGACTTCAAAATCCATTGAAATATCTTAACAGTGTTCAAATGAAGACATTCATTGTCAAAGCATCTTAGCAAACAAATCATATTTGTCATATCCTTGATTACCTCATGAAATTCTGTTGGATAGAAACATTTAAACGGATATATTATTAGTGTTTATTTACGCCCGTCTAAAGAGGTTGGGTCTAGATTTCCTTATAAACAATACTGCCTAAATATTTTGTTACATGCCATTGTGAAAATCAATTGAAAGTGGTTATTTAAAATAATTTTGTGGAAAAATATACCAACAATGTTCAAGTTCAGGTATTTTTGTTGCTACTTTGTTTTCCAAGCAGGCTTTTCTTTGAAGCCCACTAAAGTTTTTGTTAGAGAACCATACCAATAAGAAAGAAAAATAAAATGCTTCAAACAGTAACCTACACCTAATCTTTCCATAGGAACTTGAAAGAGTTACCTCATTACAGACAGGTCTTCAGTTAGCTGCTGTTATCTGCACAAATGGGAGGAGGTATTGCATTTGATGACACTTTGTTCAAGCTGAGTAACATTTAAGAGAAACTCTGAAACTGTTATGGAAAATTGATTTTTTTATGATGATTGCGGTTTATAGAATGCCATTCATTAACTGAACATATATAATGGTCTAAAAACTGCACTAAGAAGGTCTGTGAGAAATGTCTTTAAATCTTGTTATGGATTAAAAATGTTATTATTTTTGTGTTGCTTAAATCCGTGCTTCTCAAACTGTCTTTGGTGAAGAACCAGTTTTCTTTTTTTTTTCTTTTTTAATTTCCAACTTGTTACAGACTATTGTTTTTGTAAAATGCAATAAAAACAAATTTCTAGGAAAATGAATTTAAAAAGACCCAACCAAACACATATAAAATAGTCTCATTTTTTCTATTATCAGATTCATCAAGCATAAAATTATTGTGTTAACTTTTGCTCTGTGTGTTTAAAAATTTTTTTTATTATTAGATTCATCAAGCATAAAATTGTTTTGTCAACTTTTCTTCTACATGTTTTTAAATGCTTGTTCTCAATTTCTGTACTTTTGTGGTAGATCAGTAACAGTTTGAAGATTGGTATCAGACCACCCACCATGCTTCAAGTAATGCTGGTTTAGTTTGAGCCGTTGAATAAATTTGTCAAATAGTGCTCACAGTCCCCAAATTTAAGAGCAATTCAGGATACTATCTCATTAATTGCCTAATTGTTCTGTGTGGATAGTGTTCTTATTATACTAGAAAAACTTAACTATTTATTTTTCACTTTTACAGACACTTGAATATTGCAAAGGAAGGTTTTACTCAAGCTAGTTTAGGCCTTCTTGCAAATCAAAGGAAACGTCAGTTGCTGATTGGACTTCTGAAATCTCTGAGAACTATAAAAACATTGGTATATACAGGTTACTTTTTAAAAGTTAAAGCTTAATTTTATGGTTGAAACAGATTTTACCTTTTGATTTATGTTCTTTTCAGCAAAGAACAGATGTCCGCTTAAGTGAAATGCTGGAGGTAAGTTTACAAGGCTTGGAAATTTGGTGATCCTAATAATATTAAATAGAGAATTATTGTGAAAAAAATTCAGATGTGCATTTTTCTCAAATTGGTATATGGTATGAAGAGCATTTTTAGACATATAAAGGAACTTGCTGTAGTGCATCTTCTTCTATTGATATGATATACTTCATTTAGAAAAAATTATTGGGGGAAATGTTCAGTTTGTAGCAATGTGGGAGTGTTAACTTCAGTATCTTTTGATTATATCTGTGCCCAAATAGCAATGAAATTATCTTTTGTGTCTAACATAAAGTAGTGATTTGAGGAGTATGTCATAGATTAGTTATGTTTGGTGTCTCATATATTAATTGATTTTCTGAGTGAGCTATCTGTTTTCTGTTTGATGCTTTCTTAGCATTGTCTGTATACTTCTGCTATAAGTTTCACCAAAGCCTAATGTATTACGTGTTTCCCCATAATACTCGAGCACCTTTGGGTAGGTACTTTGTCATCATCTCAGCATCCCCTGTGGTTTGAATTGCCTTTGTTGAATTTAGATATGAACTTCAGGAACTTTTTTTAATGATTTTCTGTGTAATCACTGTATTACTTCTAAACTATTACCACTAAAACTAGGGTTTGAGAAATGAAAAATTCATTTGCCATTAAATTACTGTTTAGGAATATTTGGGGCCATTAATGAATATTTCACTTTTTTCCAAATTTATTTGTTTAAGAATATTTATAGATTTATGATAGTAGAACTGTTGAATGTTGATTACAAGTAGAATGCATACTGATTTGGAACATTTTCTATAAACATTACTGAAAGAAGAATGTTAACAGTTAAAGAACTCCTTCCCTCTGAAGCAGCTTGTACTTCTTTGTAGGCTTTATCTACATGTCATGGTCTCAGAGGGCTATTACTGTGTTTTTAAGGGAACAGCATATTTTTTTCATGGAAACATTTTAGGCCTGGAGGTAGTTGCTTTGTTATATTTTACTATTTTGGTGTATTTTACTATTTATCTGTTGTTGGTATTATGATCCTTATTTGAGAGGAATTAAAATTTTCTGGTGCTGTAACTTTGGATAGAGTATGAACAGAGATTTTTCTTTTTCAGAAGCTTTAAGAAAAATGTTTCCAGCCTAATGACTTCTGTTGTTGATTCAGGAGGAAGACTATCCAGGAGCTATTCAGCTGTGCCTGGAATGTCAGAAAGCTGCCAGCACTTTTAAACATTATAGTTGCATAAGGTAAGGTGATGTAAAATTTTTAAAGCTGACTTTATTGTCAGTTTTTATATAGGAGTTGTGTAACATACAATGGTAATAAACACTGAATATTAATATTAAGTGCTATGTTCTAGTTTAGCCTTCTTATTTGTAAATGAGCAACACAGTAAAATTATAAATAACAATTCTTAAGGTTTGAAAGATCAGATACTTTCTAATCCTGTTTCTTGTCACCTCATTGAAACTCTTTTTTTCATATTTTTTCCAATCTTATTGATTTCATTTTTATGGAGTAGTAGAGAATAAATTCATCTGTTCATGTCTCCATTGCAGCTCTTGAGAATTCTTCCTCCTTAACTATGCCCAGATTATAAATATTGAGAGTTCTGTTGCAGTTTGCTTTTCAGATCCAGATGGTTCAATTGTTGGCTCATCATGATAAGAATTCTTTTGGAAAATTTAAAGTGATTTCACTTTATGTAGGAGTCATCTTTGTAATATTTAAGTGATTATGTATTTAATGTATTATATCTTCTGTTTATTTATAAAATGTACAATGTAAAAATAGCTGCTGCATCCTCTGCTCTTAGTTCTAACTTTATTAATGGATTTTGGTCTGCTTAAAATGAAGGTTTTGCATTAGTTGTGACAGTACCTTGAGGAATCTCTAATCCTCAAGTGTAATTTCCGCCATTCCTCTAAAAGCATCAAAAATAAATATAAAACCTAGGGAAAATAGTGAGCTTGCCAAGGAAACCCAGTTTCAAATTAAATTCATACTTAGCCTAGAATGAGTCCCTTAGTCTCCCCTGTATGGAGAATCTGGCACTCAGTGAGCAGGATGCACTGATATTGTAGATGTTGATTGCTAGTATCTGAAAAAAATAAAAGGATTATGAAAGGACAAAACATTAATACAGCTTTGGATTAAATTTTTTCTTTTAATATACTCTCACATCATAGGTCTGTGCTGGGTATAGAATAACTAGGTATTTTCCCCCTAGAGATGATATTTCTTTTTCTTTAGGATTATGTATATTGAAGCGACCACTTTTTATTTGATTAAGAAGTGCATAGTTGGGTAGTACCAGTAATATTTTGATTTTATCCATTTTGAGAGTGATTAACTGTCACTGTTAAAAACTTGATTATGTCATTTATACTTATTAAGTTGGGTGAATAAGCTCTAATATGTTGAATATATTTGAAAATTTCTAGCAAGGCCTTCTGGCTCCTGAAGAAGCATAGCACTCATTTAGTTCATTTCGTGGTGGTAAATCTGTTAGAATGAGAAAAGCTTATTTATAATTGGCTCAAAATACTTCAGGCAGTTTTGTATTTATATTTACTGAGCGTTTATTATATGCTAGGTGGTTTGTTTTGGAATTGGCTGTATAGTGATGAACCACATATAATGTAATCAGTATAATCCATGGTTTTCTAGAGTGCTTAGTCTATCAAGATGGATTTGGATTGAAGTAGGCCCAAGTGGAATGGGGCTTTATAGAGAAGGAAGTTGAGCATACGGTGGAAGCATTGGGATCTAATTTTCCTTAGGGGGTCAAGACTAAGGAGGACCTGAAGGAGGTACAGGAGGGATTAGCTAAACCAAGGTATGAGGTGTTGTAGATACGAGATTACGGGTATCATGATGAAGGCTTTGTTGCAGAGATGCCAAGCAAAATGAGGACGAAAATATCTATAGCATTTATAGCAACAAAGATATCAGAGTTGACCTTGTTAGGGACAGATTTGGTTGAAGTGTAAGTGTAGGATGAGGAAATTTTATATGGAGGAGAGATGTGGAATTGAGAAGGAGCAACCTGAATATTTGAAAATCAATGAGAAAGAGTGAGAGGTTAAAAATAAGACAGAGAACGTAATAATAAAGCTTCGTAGGGATTATTGGAGAGATTGACTTCGAAAAAGTCACCATTCTATTATAATGGGAAAGAATGAGTTTGGAAATTTGTTGGCAGGAGATTGAGGGTGCAGGTGACATGTTGACACTTCATTTTTTCCATTAATTAAAATTTTTGTTTTAGATTTGTTAAAGTAAATATCTTACTTGGTGAGAGTTAACTATAAAAAACTGAAAGAAATCCTTATTTGGGCTTTTTCAAGTTAGCGTGAAGTGGCTTCTAAGCACTTTTTCATTTTTATGTATATAGTGATATGTGGAGGAGTTATCTGACCTGATAAAAAGTTTTGATCAGAAAGATCTGGAATGATGATTCAAATTAATCATTGTTTTATTTTAGATAATACGGTATATAAGCAGCATGCTATGTTTACATATATGAGTCATACATGCAGTAATAAGAAAAGTTTGTCTTATATTCTGAAAATAGGTAAAAATACATGCACAGATACATTAAAATGTTCTAAGGAATTCATTGTAGTGGGATTTTATCTTAGACTTCCCGGAAATCTGTTACAGTTGTGTTTTTAACTTGGTGATTTAGTGACAACATCAGGGTGGCTCCGAAAGCAGAGCTGTTAGTTGGAAATGCTTGGTGGTGATGATAGGCCCTCTACCAGCAATTCTTCTCCCCCACATAGAGCAGTGTTTCCTTTGCCTGCCACCATTCATCCTGCCTGACCCAATCCCCTTCTCCCTTCACCTCTTATTTCACCTGTTAGCTCCTAGTTGGGAGAACGTAGGTTTGTTCACTTCTTGTAGATAATGTGATATAGGAAATAGAAATAGAATTAGTTGATATGTGGCACAGATTGAGTCCCCAAAAATGAAAGGAATTTTATTCTAATTTCCTTTTATTTTTGTCTTTATTAATTAGATGCCCCTTTCTTATTCTATGCATTTATTTTTGTTTTGCTCTTTTTCCTCTGGTCTGCTGAATACAATCAGTATTGAACCTGTTCTTGAGCTCTTTCATTGAGTCTGTTCACACATAATTCACCAACACTTTAAACATTCTTTTAATTTACCTGGGTCTGTGGAATTTAGCAAAGGCAAGATTCAATCTTTGCTTGGACCTGAGTGCATCAGGGTGAAAAGTCATTTGACACTCTGGTAATCATAGGAATAGTTATTTCCAACTGAATTCACACTCTTACTTTCTTTAACATTTAAATGTATTTTTATTCCTGTTGATGGTGAGAATCAAGAAATATATTCTTTTTTAGAAATGTCCTTTAAGAGGATCATCCCATGATTCTGAGCGTTTCTGAATTCTTGTGTGGTGTTTGTTTTTCTGTTTTTATGTTGCAGGCAAAGTCATATGTACAGTGTATCTACTCATGCACTTCTTAATTTTTCTTTAGTAGATTATATGTTCCTCTTTTCTTTCCTAGTCACATTGCTCCTTTATTGGAAATAAAGTACTTGGTAGAAGGCAGAGACTCTGTGGTCTTAGGAGTAGATTACATGGAACAACTGAGGGTTGACTCTTATGATTCTGAAAATAGAAAAAAAGAGAATTCACAAATTTGCTTCTGCATAAAGAGGCATTGACTGTTTACCTAGTAAGTCTCAGGTTATATGACTATGTAGTTTAATACGTGAAGTACCAAGCAATTTGGTATACCCAGTTAATTGAAAAATGAAAGAAAACTGGTAGCTCTTCAATACCTTGTGTCTTCCTTGAGATGTGCTGTGTTTCAGCATCTTTAGTAAAAGATACTGTAACACCAGTTTTGTTCACTTTGATAACTGACAGGGTCCATTTTTACATTATTTGACATTTCTTGAGTTGATTGACAGAGTTATATAGTTGGGATTTACTGGGAATAAGAATCAGTGTGTTTATGTTAAAATACGTCTGAATGAAGCATTTAATTTCTTTATCACTTGACATTTATCTAAATTAGTTTCAAGAAAAGTTATTAAAAGTCAGAACTTCTTTATTTTTTAAAATTTCATTTGAAAGAAACTACTGGAATGTACCTGAGAGCATGCTGGATTATGCTCTGAAAAGTTTGTATACCAACTGAACTAGTTTGTTGAAGACTACATTTTAACATACACAGATGGATTTAATTTCTCATAATCTTTAAAATATCCTTTTATTTTTTTCTCTGAAGACGATCTTGGCAGTTGAAAGAAAATTGCAGGTTTTAGAACTTTAAATCACAGAATAATGAGCACAGCTTTTAGGTACAAATACAGCAGTACTCGGGACTATTCTTCCCCTGTTGCCCTTGATTTCATCTTAGCAAGCAGTGCCTGCTCTCTTTCTCTGGACTCAGGCAGGGGGAGTGCAGGAACCTTACCTGGAGCAGTGTTGAGCAGTGAGTGTTTGTGCAGGATCACCAGGCCTGCTTAGCTACACCCATATGTAGATCTGAAGTCCCTGTTGCTTGATTGGCTTGGGCTGAGTTATTGATACCATGTTATTTGGACACCACCTGCATTCCTTATGTTTTATCTTAACTTCTTTTCCTCTGGCTTCCTCCCCCACACAGTGCCATTTAAAATTAAAGTGAAATCTACACAAAACATAATACTTGAACAAAACGTCTTAAAAGGTAAAGACTTTTCTTTCTGCCCACCCATCATTCCCTTTCCTACTACCTAGTATAAACTGCTTTTACAGCTTATTAATTTTTTTCCTAATAGATTTCACTGTAATTTAACTACATGAGAATATCTTTTTCCTGATTTATCACTGTAGATAGTTGTTGATGCTCTGACTGTTTACTCCCCATAATAAAAATCAATAAGAGATAGGTGTTTGGTATACATTTTCCTTCTATTTGCTTCTCCATCTTCCAAGTTTTGTTAGTGAAACTCTTATTTTTACTTGGTCAAGTTTATAATGTTTATATTCTTTTCACAACTATAATTAAATCTGTGCGTTTTCCAACTGGTTACTTCTAAAAAAACTAACCTAATAGAAATCATATTTACTATATTATGTTTATTTAAATATTATTATCTGCAGAACTGAGTGATTGGACTTATAAAAAAGGAAAAATAATCCTTTGTCTCTGAATGAAAATCAGAATCCATTAGTGTCTTTCTATTTCTGTTGAACATTTTTCACCTTTTTGGTATGACTCGGCTGCTATCATTTCTTTGTAATATTCCTTTTTTGTGTATTTCTTTGTCCTGTGTTATAGTTACCTCTCTGAAAATTATTTTTTTTGATATGGGATACGTGGGTGTAAGTGTTCAGATTTTGAAATGACCTTAATTTAGTCCATACACAATTGAAAGAAAAATTATTTTTTTCCTTAGAAAATGGAAGGCATTGCTCAGCTGTCTATTCCAGCCTTCTGTTTTGTAGGACAAAGTCAGATGCTACTCCCATTCCATTCCACCATGAATAGTGTCTTTCCTTTAGAATTTTTAGGATTTTTTTTTTCTACTTGAAATTATAAATTTTCACCTGTCTAGAAAAGTCCTGTGTCACTCTTTACTCCTAGATGATGAGACAAGAATGAAGTATTATTTAATGCTTAACTGCATGAGATGTTATGTTACTTGTTATACCAAGAACTCTTGAAATTTATTTCTCTAGGAATTTGTAATAACAGGCAGTTAAGAGGCAGACTGTGGGATAATATGCCAGTTAACAGCACAGAGTGCATAAACAGAAGCCATCAGAGATGTTCAAGCTGTGAATGGCTCACTTCCCAAACCCCAGCAGGAATGGGAAATACTGACATTTATAGGAGTGGGAGTAGAAGCTAGGCACCATTAGCTAAGGCAGCACTGACTATACAGTAATTCTAAATTATATTTTAATAAGGTTTTCTCACTAAAGCTTTATTTTTCAGCTTTTAAATATTGAATCATGATGATGGTGATAATGATGATGGTATAATAATACTTAAAAAATTTTGGCCTTTACTATGTGTCAAGCACTGTACTTGTCATTTTCCTTACTTTTTCTTATTTAACATTAACAAAATATTCCTCAGAGGTGTTGTTGTTGTCTCTCTTTTATAGATGAGGATGTCGATGCTCTATAAAATAAGTGGCAAAGCCAGGATTTAAACTTAGATCTGTTGGGTTGCAGAGCTTGTTGTTCTTAAACCACAACTATGCTAGACTGTCTACCAGTGTGATAGCTGTTATGTGTAGTGGGACTCATGGCTAATAGGCCAATTTATATTATTCTGCTCCAGTATCTGAGTTATATTCTTACTAGAGTTAATTGTATTTTTTCTAAAAGATATTTCTGCCAGTTGTGTTTGTTACTGTATTTATGTTGTTTAAGTAAATAAACTGAGATGAAACACAATTTTTGAAAGTAAGTTGAATGCATTGTAAAAACAGAACATATTGTTAAAAATAAATTTCCTTTTGAATTTTTTGTAGATGAAACAACTCATAAAAAATTGGGGCATATAAGGTAGCAGTGTGATCTGACATTTGGATTGTTTTGCATTTGTTTTTAAGCTCCTGCTTCACTTTTGAGAAACTGAAACTTGAAATTACAGACAACTTACTAGTCATTTGGCTCATATGAGACTAAGAATTTAAAACTCCAGTCAAATGAAAAGACAAGACCTTGGCTCGAAATCAGAAATGGGTGAATGAAGTACATTTATACAATTTTAGTTAAAATATTCAGTACACATAAATATTCTTGTTTTAACTTTGACCAATTGACCAACGAAAACGTCTTCTGCTGAGCTCTAGCACAGGGTTGGCAGAGCGCCTTTGTCTTTAAAGGGCCAGATAATAAATATTTTAAGCTTTGTAGGCCATAGGTCTTGGTTGCAACTCTTCGGCTCTGCCCTTGAAGACCAAGAGCTGCCTTAGATGATATGTAAACAAATACATATGGCTGTGTTTCAATAAAACTTTATTTAGAAACATAGCCGGTTGGCTAGATTTGGTTCCTCAGCCTGACATCTGCTCTGGAATTACAATTCATAAAGTTTGGAGATGTTGTGAACATTTTTAGTGTCCTTAGTAATGGACTCTAGGCTTTCTCTGTGGTGAATGATAGTGTTCTGGGTTAGGTCAGGGATTTCTGAACAGTGTATTTTACTTAACGTGTATTTCAGAAGTTTTAGCACTCTACTGAACCATATATAAAGATGTAGTAATTGGGTAACTGGTGTTCAGCATATAATGGAATCTTGAAACTTTAGAGCTAGAAGCAACCTTTTAGATCCAGCCCACTTTTGCATAGGAAACTGATGCCCAGAGTTATTAAGAGACTTGTCTTAAATCACATGGCTTAATAACAGAACAGGGAAAGATCATTAAGAGGCTAATTACTTTCATACTATCTTGTCTTTCAGCAAGTCAACTTTGTACAAAATTTTGATTTATATGCATTTTGCAAGTGTGTGTCCAGATCAGTTATTTAAAAGAAAACTTTTAATTATTTATGGATATGTTATCTTTCATATTTTCTATAGTGATTATAAAAAGGCCACCCCAGGGGCTTACCTGGTGGCGCAGTGGTTGAGAGTCCACCTGCCGATGCAGGGAACGTGGGTTTGTGCCCCGGTCCGGGAGGATCCCACATGCCGCAGAGCGGCTGGGCCCGTGAGCCATGGCCACTGAGCCTGCGTGTCCGGAGCCTGTGCTCCGCAACGGGAGAGGCCACAACAGTGAGAGGCCCGCGTACCAAAAAAAAAAAAAAAAAAAGCCACCCCAAAATTGTTTGATTCATTCCATTCACTTGCAGATAGCGTTTAATAACTTTTAGCCTTTCATCTTACAACTGGTAATTTTTTTGACTGTAATGTAGCTTTTATTTATCCAAATGTTTATGAATAGGTCCTTTTTACATACTTTGATTAATTGAAATAACTGGAATTCAGGTTTCTAAATGATGGCTAAGGGTTTCTTTAAAGGCTGTACATTTAATATGTCCACTCGTTAATCACATTTTTACATATGTATCTTTAATTAGTAGCAAACTGTTGTCAAACTACAGTTGTAGATTTTGAGAGCATTTTTAATAAGACCAAAATGTTTGATTTATAAATTTTATATTTAAAAATTTCTGCATACTATTTACATTACGATGTTTGCATTAACTCTTAATATATAGACTATAAAATCATTTTAATCATAAATAATAGAAGCAATAAAATCATCTAGATTTATAACATTGTAAATAAACTCTAAAGCCCATTTTTTTAATTGCGAAGCTAAAAAAATCATTACTCTCACCTATGAATTAGTTTATATATATTCCTTTTTTCTCCAAACTCACAATATTCCCTGAGAGAATATGTTTATCAGTTCTGATATTTATTATTCTGCGTGTTCTTGCCTCTCCATATCTGTGTCTCTAGCTTCAGCCTTAGGTGAACTGAGCCCTGTGTGATAGAGGAGTGGAACCAGCTTCCACTCTGCTTATCTCGTTTTCTTTCACTAAGGCACCTGTAGACCCAGAGTCTAGTCTGACTCTGTTTCTTCTAAAACGTTCTCCTTTTTTTTTTTATCTCTGTAGTTTTTTTTTTAATTGAAGTAGAAAATGGGGGCTGAAAGAATGGTAAATTTTTGTCATTTTTTGTTTAAAGTGCAAATTTGACTTTGCAGATATTTATTACCTGCTCTGAGTCAGGCAGTGAGTTTAGTTAGTCCTGGGGCGTCACTGGGGAATAAGCCACAGTCTGCTCTGACAGATAGTCACAGATATTTCTTTACTATAATTCAGGGTGCTGTAAGCAGAGCATTGTGAAACTTAAGGGAACAGTCAGCAGAGGAAGACTTCTGAGAAAAGATGACATTTGGAAGATAGATGGACATTTGGGCCCAAGTGAGAAAAGGAGAATGTACTTTATAGTTATTGTGAACATTATATGCAAGAACAGAGGGTGTGAAAGTCTGGGGTTTGTTTGGGGAGTTGCACATAGTCCATATGACTAAAATACAGTTGACTCTTGAACAATGTAGGGGTGAAGGGCGCTAACCCTCAGCTCAGTCGAAAATCCATGTATAACTTATATAGTTATAAATTATACTCTGAGTCTGTGATTCTGCTTCTGAGGATTCAACCGAGGATTATGTAGTACTGTAGTATTTACTATTGAAAAATATCCCCTTATAAGTCCACCAGTGCAGTTCCAATCCCTGTTGTTCCAGGGTCAACTGTATAAGCACTGGAAAGTGAATGGGAAGTTAATTTTTCATGCCAATTGTTAAGTCTTATGTGCCATGCTAATTTGGGGCTTTATCCTTGGTTTAATCGGGAGCCATCACACATTTTAAAGCAGTGGATTAATGTGATTTTTATTTCTGCTTTACTTAGGAACTGCAAACTCAGTTGTCTTTAGGGACCAGGCAGGTAACATGTATGTGAAGCTGCCAGATGACAGCAGGAAATGGTCAGGTCTGCAGGACTGTTGGGCCTTGCCTAAAGCCTTTCACATACAAGCTATTGAAAATGATGCATCTGCCAAATCAAACAGAATGTTGACCAAATCCAGTCTGGAGTTAGACCCCTGCTCAGAGCTGTCCCTGAAAGCTTTTTGGAGTTTGTTGTACAATGTTTGGTATGCAGGTTGATGGTGTTCGTCAAATAAACAGATGTATGAGTTGAAGGGTGGGATGTGTGTGTTGTCTGCAGAGATACATTAGGAGGTTATTGAGTGATAATACTTGATTTAGAACACAAACTTGATAAAGGAGAAGCATAGGTGGATATGAGAAATACTGAAATGGTAGAATCATCAGGGTCTGATTACCAGTATATATGAAGAGAGAGAAGAATTAAAGATGACTTTGGAATTTCCAGCTTGGATTGAATGGGTGGTAGTCATATGAATCAAAAGAGAGAGAACATGGGAGAAGGAACAACTCTAGGAGTTGATACTGATTTTTTTTTTTTTTAAATTGGGTGGAATGAGGAATTATTTAATTCTAAGTGCTAAGGTGCTATCATGGCTATCCTTTTAGAGGTATTATTTTGAAGCCCTTAGCTCTCATTCCTTTTTTTTTTTATTCATTCATTTATTCTTTTTCGGACAGAAATTCTCAGAATCATTTTTTTAAGGAAAATCTCACTCCCCCCAACAGGTATTTCCTTAACCTATATTTATGTCTGTGGCTATTTTTCAGGCATAAATCCTGGTTAGAGACCCTAATTTTTAAAATAAGGTATTAATCCTATACACTGTTGATTGTCAAATCCTGAAGATTTGTTCATTCTCAGTGTTGACTAGAGAATATAATCTTCAATTCTCAACCTTAATCAAAAGCATGCTTATGATAAATAATATTTGTAGAAAATGGTCTTCCTTTATGTTTTTGGATGTTTATCTTTGAGACCATCAGAAACTGGGTACTTGTATTATTATTGGTTTTACTTTTCTGACAAATTGCTTTGCATTTGTGTCTGTCTCTCTCTCTATCAAACCACTTTGGTGTTATCTCCTCAGTTTGCATTAAAAGGCTCTATAAGAAGCAAAGACAAGGAGTCCATGAATCCATATTGTATATTCTGTAAGGCTGTTACCAAGGGTGTTCCTTAGGAGATAAAATATTGCTATCCTCTTTATCAAGACTGGCAAAATTTTCTCTCTCACTTAATGCCAACAAAAGTGATTTTTTTTTTTCTCTTTGTTTTGTTTTTTCTCTTGAGTTACTGGTGTGTTTTGATATTCTGGACACTGAATTGTGTACTCTGGGCTTCCCTATTTGTTTTGGCTGCTAGGACTTTGAGAGTCACATTTATAATCAGATGACAGTTGTAAAAAACCTTGTATAATTTTGGTGTATTAAACTACATCTTCCACTTGTTCTTACTGTTTTATTTTAGTTTTGCCTTAACCTCTTTTGTTAAAAATGTTTTCTCTAAAATTGTATTTATTTTGTTAGATACCACAGATCTTTTTTAATATTGGGATATTATAATTCAAATAATATCAGTGTTTTAAAAAACTGACCTAGGGAGAATTAAAGGGGAAAAAAATCAGATTCAATCACATATTCTAAGTGTATAACTCAATATATTTTTACAAAGTGAACATAATTGTGTAATTACCTCCCAGAAACAGAAACAGAACTAGAACATTTCTAATACCCCAGAAACTTCCTTCATGCCCCATTCCAGTCATTATTTTTCCAAGGTAACCAGTGTTCTGGTTTCTGTCACTAACGTTAGTTTTGCCTGTTTTGAACTTTAAAAAGTACATACTGTATGATTCTATTTATACAAACTGACTTCTTTTTGTCCAATATTATGTTTTTGAGATTCAGGTAGTATATTTTCATTGCTATAGTATTTCATCATAAATATATCTCACTTTACCCATTTAATTGTTCACAGACAATTGAGTTGCTTCGTTTTGCCTATTACAAATAATGCTGCAAGGACTGTGTATGCACTTATGAAAGATACATATCTAGGACTTCTGGGACATAGAGTATTTGTGTGTTGAGTTTTAGGTGTTAACAGTTTCCTAAAAGGTGCTATCAGTTTTCCCTTCCTCCAGGATTGAATTGCGTGTTCCTTTTGTTCTACATCCTTGCCAACATTTGTTGATGTCATTTTTAATTTTTTAAAAATATTTTTAGCCATTCCAGTCGTTTGTTATAGTGTCTTATTGCAGTTTTAATTTGCATTTCCTGAATGCCTGATGGAGTACATATTTATATGTTTTATTGGCCAATGGGATATCTCCTTTGTCAGGTATCTGTTTAAGGCTTTTACCCTTTGTTTTTATTCTGTTGTTCTGTTTATGTATCCTTATAATAAGTACCACACTTTCTTATTGCTGTAACTTTATAATAAGCCTTAACCTATTTTAGTGTATGTCTTACAGCATTGTTCTTCACAGTATTCTTGACTGGTCTTAGCCCTTTGAGTTTCCACATAAATTTTAGAAATGGCTTGTCAGTTTCTACATTAAAAAGCCTTCTGGGATTTTGATTAGAATTAGAGATCGTTTTGGTGAGAACTGATATCAACAATATTGAAGGTTTTAGTCTGTTTACATGGTATATACCTCTATGTAGTTGTCATCTTTATTTTAGCTGTACTTTGTATTGTATATTTTTTATTTGATTTATTCCCAGGTATTTGGTTTTTTGACATTGTATTTTTAAAAATTTCATTGTCTAATTCTTTGTTTCTAATATATAGGGATTAATTTTATTTTTGACATTTTACTTTTCATCTATATTAAACTTATTATCTTTAAAACTTGCTATCAGTATTTAATTCTTAAATTCTTAGTTTTATCTATAGATTCTTCAGGATTTTCTGCCCACACAATCCTGTTGCTGCTAGTGATGACTCTTCTGTTTCTTCCTTTCTAATTCTTTTCCTTTTATTTATTTTTCTTGCCTTTTTGTACTGTCTGTAGGATCAGCAGCACAACTTACTGCTCATACTATTGATCTGTGCATTTAATTATTCAGTTTGTCTCTTTTAAAGATTGACACACCTAATTCTGTTTTATTTAATAGTGAACTGAATTCAAAGCTGCAAGATACTTTAGAGCAAATTGAGGTAAGAAGAATTATATATTAAGTTAAATGACTTTTTCTTTTCAGAGGTTTTTGAATAGCGTAGATGCATCTTATGTTTTGACTTTCATGTTATTATCAGTGTTTCTACATCACTATACTTTGTGTTTTTCATTTGGAATATCTGTGCATGGTCAAGTTAATGGTAATTTACTTGTACTCTCAATAATACTTTAGGAATTGTGGGATCTGAAAAGAGTATTTGAAAATATTACCATATCCAGCAAGATCCCTAAACTGTTAGTCATAGGTGTGTTCTCATGTAAACTATAGGCAAAATACTTAACCATGTATTAATTATTTTTTGATTATCAACTGCTACTCCTTTTTAGTTTAGTGAGTTTATTTATTTAAGAATGATTATTGGCTGATGATAACCCTCCTAAATTCCTAAACCTCATAATAATATCTCATACAATTCATCAAATATGTAGAAACTGGAAAGGAAAAGCTATGTTATTGTGAGCATAAAGCCTTTTCCTCCTACATTTATTCAGAGTTCATCTCTTTCCTCAGAATCTTTGCAAAGCAGAGTGTTCATTTAAATAAACTTAATAAGAATTATTTGGTTTCTTCTGATACTTTATTTTATTGTTTTCCTGATGAGAGTACTTAGAAAAGTTGAGGGTAGACTTTCAAATGACTTTTGTGAAAGTAGTTTTTGATCGTAAATGCAATTATTTCCTAATTGTAAGAATGACAGTTTATTTGATAAACATAAATAGAACTGCTTTGAAAATCCCTTAAGTAAATAATCACGTGAAAATTTTAATGAGGACTTTCTTTCAAAGCTCAGTTTCTTTCATTCTTATAATTTTCTGTATAAGTACAGAATAATATTTATCTTAAAATGAAATCATTGAGATAGAAACCCATAAACAAAGTTGGTACAGTTAGATATGAAAGGGCAGTACCTTGAGGTATGTACTTTTAAGGTCAATGTAGTTTTCTTGAAAATTATCATTGCTTTTCAGTGATTTACAGAAGAATTGTTTTATTTTTCAGTAGTCCTACAAACTCAGTTCATATGATTGTAAGATTTTAGCAGATGCTTGAGGAAACATAGTTAAGTAAAATTAAAAACTAAAATTCCTTTGGAGACTATGATAATTATTTTGTGTCCCTTGAAACACTAGGCATGTTTTTTTAAAAAACTCATATATTAATAACATCTCAATAAACTTGAGTATAGCTGGTGATAAGAATCATAATTTATTTATATTTTTATTTAAATTTGTTTTTGACTATTAAATCCAGTGTAATAGTAAATGTGTTTAGATATTAGTTAAAAGTGAGAAATTAGTTTTACTTAATATTTTCTTCTTACTACCTTGAAAATATAATTCCTTAACCACCTCTTGCCTCCTCTTTTAATTATACAGGAACAGTTGGATGTTGCTCTGTCCAAAATCTGCAAGAATTTTGACATTAACCATTATACCAAGGTTCAACAAGCTTATCGACTTCTTGGAAAAACACAGGTTAGTTTTGAAAGGATGTTTTCTTTTTTCTTAATCAGGAATCTGTTGATCTTCATGATTGCTTAAGTTTGAATATTATTATTAATATAGAGTGCTTAAAAAGTTTCATTTAACAAAGTAAATTTTTATGTTGTATTAACAATAATAACATGATCTCATAGGCTCAGAGTGTGTGTAGTGTGATTAAAACATTACAGGGGCTTCCCTGGTGGCGCAGTGGTTGAGAGTCTGCCTGCCGATGCAGGGTACGCGGGTTCGTGCCCCGGTCCGGGAAGATCCCACGTGCCACGGAGCGGCTGGGCCTGTGAGCCGTGGCCGCTGAGCCTGTGCGTCCGGAGCCTGTGCTCCGCAACGGGAGAGACCACAACAGTGAGAGGCCCGCGTACCGCAAAAAAAAAAAAAAAAAAAAAAAAAAAAATTACAGAAGTCTGTTTTAAACTATGAAGTGTTTCTCAAGTTTAATATTTTCACCATTCTATGTAGGTTTTTTAAAAAGTATATTATGAGATAATTCAGTGGGAGAGAATTGTAGTCTTTTTTACCTCAACTCTTGGTCCCGAATAAGAACTTCTAAATTTGGAGCCTCATGGTTCCTAGATGAGCCATCATGACTCCCTCAAAGTGGTATGTAAACTTTTGTGCATTGTGTACATTTGTTGTAAAACAGGTCCGTTGCACTTATCAGATTTTTCAAAGGATTCTATTATCCTCAGAATGTCCTCACTGCTCCCATGATGCATGGCTTTACATACTCTTACTTCTCAAGGGCTTCCTTGAAAAATTTGAAGTAGAGGCCACAGTTTGAAAATTAATTATATCTTCTGCAAATACAGGATTATACATTTTTCTAGAGAACATCCAAACATGATAGGTGTAAATGTTTTCTTCCCTTAAATGGTCTCTTGTCTTAGAAGGAAATTGAAGACTTTACCAAACTGTTTAAACTCTATTTACATTTTATAATAAGAATAAAGAAGTTTGGTTATTTATTGTACTTTATTAGTTTTTATATCTGAAGCTATACCTAGGGAAAAATACTAGAAGGAAGACATTTGGTAATTTCGAGGGACATGTTTAAAGACCTTTGAAAATACAACTATAACTTCTGATTTCCCCCATTAGATGAATTCTTTTACTCATTAAATATTTATGGGTAGCTACTATGTACATTGCTCCAGGCACCTGGATATAGGCCCTCATGTATCTTACCTTCTAGGGAGGGAGACAAACATCAAAGAAATAAATCAGTGTAAGTGGATAGAGTGATGCAAAGTACTGATTTATATAGGATAGTCAGGAAAGGCTTCTCGGAGAAGATGACCATTGAGTATCCTGAACAATGTAAAGGAATGATGGCAGAAGGCATCCAAAGGTGTGATTATGCATGACATGTTTGGGAAAGGGTAGGATGTGTACCAGTGATAAATACAGAGCAACAGAGCAGTGTTCATAATTCAGGTTTATCTTTAGTGGTATGATGTTCTGGTTATTTGCAGGCTTATTTGCAAATAATCAACACTTATAATTCTGTGTATAATAGTTATTCATGCTGTAGCTAAAATTGGTAAAGATTTTTTCCTGTGTTTTTAAAATCTGTTGAAATTTATTTTAATAATATAAGATTATGTTGTATGTTTTTTCTTTCCATAGACAGCAATGGATCAACTTCATATGCACTTCACCCAAGCCATTCATAATACTGTGTTTCAAGTTGTTCTTGGTTATGTGGAACTATGTGCAGGAAACACAGATACAAAATTCCAAAAGCTGCAATATAAGGATCTCTGTACGGTATGTCATAACTTAATTATTGTTCATATCTATTTTAGTTTTTAAGTTTATATTTCATTTATTTTAGAGCCTACTATTTGAAGATATGTTTGCAAACAGTTTTTCTCCCATATTATTCTTTTCCTCATAGAGAAACTGGAAGATTCAGTCACATAAAGAGTAAAGGTTGATGAGATGGTACAGATTTGTGGAGTGCGGTTGCTTCTAAATGGACTCTCTTCCCTCTTATAGCTTCTTTTACCCCTCTGTCTCAGGGTCTTAACTCTCTTCTGTGAGCATCTAGGGTGCTTTTAAGCAATCATCTTTGCTGATTTTCCTTACATACTTTCAATCAGTCTTTTCATGTGTATAAATGTTGCTTCTGTCAGCATCTGTAACCAATTTTTCTTTTTCATTCTTAAACATAGGTCTGTAGGTAATATAATCCACAGGTGCGAAGTGAACTGAGTTGGGTTCTCCTTTCGAATTGTTCTTGCTGATGGATTGATGTAGTGTGAGGGAAAGAGAATGATGAACCTCTAGGAGAATGGGGGTGCTATTTGCTTTTAAAGGAAGCCTGGTAAAGCATGAATTCTGTTTGATACTTATTAACAGAATTAGGTATGATAGGTTCTTTAATGTTGAAAGAACAGACTTAGAGGAGCTGAATAATGAGATGAAGAATATGATGCATTTTAAGGTGGCCCACTTTCTTTGGCACTGTTCTTGATAAAAAATTAAGGACGTTTAGAAATTACCTCAGGCTTCTTGGAAGTATTTAAGTCAGTGCTGTTACTGGCAGACAGGGATGTGAATATCTCTTATAAGCCTAAGTAGGTTTTAATTTGTTTTATAATATTGAGTTATATTTGACCTATTTAAACCAGGTAAGATTAGGAAGAGATTATCTCATATCAGATTTATTTATTTAGTTTGATGAAAAGATGTGGACTTTTAGTAACTGAGTTCTGTAAATTAAAGTGGTTAGCTCAGTAGAGGAAAAATGGAAGGAAGCCTTATAAGCTGATGGAAGGAAACTTAAATATGTTTTCCTGGTGAGAACACATATCAAGGATCTGGAATGGCATAACTCAGGCAAGTGAGGTGATTCGTGAAGGAGCCTTGTATTAGGATGTACAATTCTTAATTTTTCAATATATGGCAATTGGGAATCATTTTTGCCCTAATTAAAATTAACTGATAATAATTATTGATGAAATACTGATGTAGGAGCATATGTGGCAACCGAGTGTCAGGTAAGAAAGAAACAACAGAGCCCTCAGGATATATGTGCATGGTGTTGACTGGCAGATTTTGGAAGTGAGAAGGAAGAGCCGAGGCATTTGGGCAGTTGGTTTTCTCTGTATAGTAGCAGTATTTTGAAGGAAGTCCTTAATCATAGATAAAAGTTTAAATATAACGTTAAAAATTGAAATAAGTGATTTAAAATTTTGTGTTGAAGTATAGTTGATTTAAAATTTCTGCTGCACAGAGAAGTGATTCAGTTATACGTATATATGTTCTTTTTCTTATTTTTTCCCATTGTGGTTTATCACAGGCTATTGAATATAGTTCCCTGTGCTGTACAGTAGCACCTTGTTGTTTATTTTATATATGGTAGTTTGTACCAGTTTAGCTCTTTTATTTTTATTCTTTTATTCTTTTTATTCTTTTTTAACATCTTTATTGGAGTATAATTGCTTCACAATGGTGTGTTAGTTTCTGCTGTATAACAAACTGAATCAGCTATACATATACATATATCCCCATATCTCCTCCCTCTCGAGTCTCCCTCCCACCCTCCCTATCCCACCCCTCTAGGTGGTCACAAAGCACAGAGCTGATCTACCTGTGCTATGCGGCTGCTTCCCACTAGCTATCTATTTTACATTTGGTGTGTATATATGTCCATGTCTTTTATTTTAGACAATCACTTCCCCTTCTTATATTTTTCATGGCATCCCATTTTTGAAAAGACCAGGCCCTCTGCCTTATGGAATGTGGCAACGGATCTTACTGTTGATCCCCTCTGCTCAGCACAGGGTCTGGTAATAGTAGCCTTTCTGTCCGTTTGCTGAGCACTTGAAAACAGTGATAATGGTTATGAGTAATCACAGAAGCTAAAAAAAAAAAAAAAAGATTGAAATAAATGAAATAGTATACTGATCAGAGTTGATAGAGGGATAGTGTTTCTATAAAGAGGGGAACATTTTGTTTCCTTTAAATGCAAAGAGATTGGAAATGAAGAGAGATAATCATCTGCTTGTTCTTATTCACAGTATTATTTTATAAATTTTTTTTAATATAAATTTATTTTTGGCTGTGTTGGGTCTTCGTTGCTGCGCGTGGGCTTACTCTAGTTGCAGCGAGCGGGGGCTACTCTTTGTTGCGGTGTGCGGGCTTCACATTGCGGTGGCTTCTCTTGTTGTGGAGCACGGGCTCTAGGCACGCAGGCTTCAGTAGTTGTGGCTCGCGGGCTCTAGAGTGTAGGCTCAGTAGTTGAGGCACATGGGCTTAGTTGCTCTGTGGCATGTGGGATCTTCTTGGACCAGGGCTCGAACCCGTGTCCCCTGCACTGGCAGGCAGATTCTTAACCACTGTGCCACCAGGGAAGCCCCACAGTATTGTTTTAAACCACTCACAGATGTCAGTCTATTACTAAATGGGCTAGAATGAAATTGAACTCCTTTTTTTTTCCATCTTTTTGGACATTCCTTTACAAAGAAACCTGGGGCAAAATTAGTGTTCTGTTTTTTATTTTCTCTGGTAAACAGAGAACTTCAGCGTTCTTAAGGCCAGCAGCATACTGTCCCCATTATGAAGTGTCTGCCATTTGTGTTCTGTCACCATTGCTCTAAGTTTAAAAGTTGACTTTGAACTTTTTGAAGTCATTTTGTAACTGAATGTACTTTCTTTACTAAACTGTAATTTCTAAGTGATTTAATTAAAGGCACAATTTTTCTTTTTATAGTTTATCCTTGTCTAGTTTCCTGTTTTTTCTTGAATGTATCGACTTAAGAGTTTTTAGATCAGTAATTTAGGCTCTTTTAAAAAATATGTACATTATCTTGAAGCACAAATAAAGGACTACTCCTTAGAAGCAAAAGTTTCAAATGAGAATTAAATCTCATTTCTGGCAAGGGCCAATGTAAAGGGGCATAGTGGTTATTTTATCTGATTAAAAAGCCTCTTTGTGATTGCGTTTATCAATACATTGATGTACCCTACATGTTCACACCAGTTTGTGGAGAGATTTAAAGACACCAAGTGGAAGCTCTTTATTTAGTGACCTTGTAGAGAAACATTTTGTAGGTTTTTTGAAAGTTTATGAAGTATGCATCAGTTTTTAAAAAAAAAATGTTGTTTTTTTAACATTTTTTTTTGGCAGGCTGATGGGTTTCCCTTGGGAGCTTATTTCAAGATGTTAATTAGGATACTGTTGATTAATTTTATGATAATAGAGCTGGCTGAGCTGGCTGCAGTGTTCTCAACCATTTTTCAACTGTTCATTTCGAAATGCTTTTAATGAGTTTTGAGTTCTGTTTTTTTTTTTTTTTGCGGCACACGGGCCTCTCACTGCCGTGGCCTCTCCCATCGCGGAGCACAGGCCCTGGACGCGCAGGCTCAGTGGCCACGGCCCACGGGCCCAGCCGCTCTGCGGCACGCGGGATCCTCCTGGCCCGGGGCACGAACCCGTGCCCCCTACATCGGCAGGCGGACTCTCAACCACTGCGCCACCAGGGAAGCCCCTGAGTTCTGTTTTTGAAATGAACTTGATAATGTAATAATACTTTGGGGGAAAATGTAATGTTTCTTTTAGAAAAAGCTTTCTGAAATAATTTCAATATGTATTTTCTCCTTTCGGCACATTGGAGGTGTTTAGTAAATATTTCTTAAGTATATTGGATTGACCTCTTCGTTTCTAACTTGTGCGGTGTTGACTTAATCAATTTTCAGATTTGATTAAGTGAGAGGGAAAGAAAACCAACATTGAGCACTTTCTCCATGCCATGTACTTTTACAGGTTTTTTACATGCATACATCATAGAAAGACCAACTAAAGGCTCATCAAATGTTCCATTCTTCTAGTTTTTAAATTTTTGATGCTTATAAATACTACCTCTTGATATTGAATTGTAATTCAGTGGCCGTTTGAGGGTCAATAAATATTTTTAGTAAGATCTCTGTTGAAGGTATAGTTTATTTTGATGTTCATATAAGAGCCTAGAGAAATTTCCTCTTGAGACAAAAAGCTATTTCTGTTCTTAAATTCTCAGGGCACTTTCTGTTGTGAAGAACTAATATATTTTCTCTTATCAAATAGTATGAGAGTATACAGACTCTCTATGATGATAAGCTGCCAGGAATTTCAGTGCTAAATTTAATGTTCATTTGTAGTAACCATCTTGTTTTGGGTTTTCTGTAGAATTAACTGCCTCCTTATCCTTTCTCTGTTTTCTGACTTCTTAAACTAGTCTCTTTATATGTTTTTATATCACTCACAGTCTTTATGGAGTTAGAATACTGATTATATATGTAGTCGCTCAAATTCAGCAATCATTAATTAATATATTTACTCTTAAAATACATGTATTTTAAATTATACACCTAAAACATTGATTATAGGAAAATACAGATAAGCAAAGGAAGAAAATAAAAAATAATATTTCTGTATGCAGAGCTGGTTCTTTTAATGTGTATATAAGCAAATAGCTTTTTAAAGTAGGATTATGCTGTACACAGAGATTTAGAACATTGTTTTCCACTTGCTGCTTTATAAACAATTTTTCATTTCAGTAAATATGCTATGCACATACCTTTTAGTGGCTTGACAGTACTTCATTGTAAGAGATCCTGTGGATTAATTAACCAGTTTCTTATTCTTTGATGATCATAATGACAAAAGTTGGAAATAATATAAATAACACTGTAGTAAATTTTTTTTTTTTTTTTTTGCGGTACGCGGGCCTCTCACTGTTGTGGCCTCTCCCGTTGCGGAGCACAGGCTCCGGACGTGCAGGCTCAGCGGCCATGGCTCATGGGCCCAGCCGCTCCGCGGCATGTGGGATCTTCCCGGACCGGGGCACGAACCCGTGTCCCCTGCATCGGCCGGCGGACTCTCAACCACTGCACCATCAGGGAAGCCCTGTAGTAAATATTTTTAAAGCTAAATCTTTGCACACATCATTAATTATTTCTTTAGGATAAATAATGAAAAATAAAATTGCATTGCCAAAGGCTTTGGTTTATATTTCCAAAATTGCCCTCTAGAAAGTGTGTTTCAAATTATGCTCCTCATCAGTAGTGTCTGCTTTTATCCTTTTTCCTGTGCACATGAATGCTGAGTATTTTATATTTAATAGCTTAATTGTCAGATACCAGAAGGTAGCATATCAATACTAATTTATGTAGCTTGTCACTCGAGCATATTTAGCATGTGAAGGAAATTAAACAGGGACATTTAATTGATTGTTGAGGTTAATTTGGTTGATTTGGTTGGATAGGTGAGTGGACCTTTCCTTTCTTACTAGAGAAACCTTTTCAGTTGGAGGAATAATGCTATTTACTTGATTGCTTTATCAGATCAGTTTTAAAATACTCTAAGAATTCAGATGTCACATTCTTACCACTTATATAGTAGCACCCAGCTAATTTTTTATATGAGTTATATATATATTTTTTAAATTAATTTATTTATTTATGGCTGTGTTGGGTCTTCGTTTCTGTGCGAGGGCTTACTCTAGCTGTGGCAAGCGGGGGCCACTCTTCATCGCGGTGTGCGGGCCTCTCACTATCGTGGCCTCTCTTGTTGCGGAGCACAGGCTCCAGGTGCGCAGGCTCAGTAGTTGTGGCTCACGGGCCTAGTTGCTCCGCGGCATGTGGGATCTTCCCAGACCAGGGCTTGAACCCGTGTCCCCTGCATTGGCAGGCGGACTGTCAAACACTGCGCCACCAGGGAAGCCCCTATATTTTTTTAATATAAGAGTTATATATTGGTTTCTAAATATTTAAGGTAAAATAAAAAATAAGTTTTGGTAATTTTAAATATTCAAAACTTAATGATCAAAAGATAAGGAAAGTTTATCCATCTCTTTCTTTTTCCCTGCCATTTACTCTTTGGATTGTCAAGAACTGTGAAGGGTCTGAAATTTTATCCTACTTGCAGATTAACAAGCTAGCCTGTTACTGTTTCATGGATGCTGGTAGAAGATGCAAGATTCCACTTTCTTAGTGCTCTGACTTAGTGTAAACCAGTTTCCCTTGTCATTACCCAGCTTTTGTTAATCAGTCAAGTAATGGGTTCAGCTCAGCAAGGGTAAATATGGTTATAAAGAGTTTGAAACCTAGTAAGGTCATATTAATTATGATCAGAGGTAGAATAAGAAAAGTTCAAACAACATATACAGTAGTGTCAATGGGATCAACACAGTTCTTTAAGGGTTTAAGGAGGCAAAAGAGGAGCCTGCAAGTTTTGAGTTGGTTTTGGATTTCAAGAAGCACGATGTATGTGGCTGAGTACAGGGATACAGAGGAAATATCCTGAGCAATGGCATGAAAGAAGAGCATAGGGCAAGTGAAAGGAACAGTAGGTTGTCTGGCTTGGTTTAACTGGATTCAACCAAGTATGATGATTTGGTGGTTTCTGCCATACGCTGGAACTAATGAGTGCCTATGGAGAACATGCTTTGGGCTGCTGTTATCTGAGTAACCAGCTTTCCCTCTCTTGGCTGGAAGTGAAGGGGTTTTCTAGTCACTTGAAACTGGCTCAGGTGTGATGTCCAAGTCTATGAACCCTTAAAACTATCAATGTAACTTAGACTGCTGGGTGATTCTGTGTGTGTGTGTGTGTGTGTGTGTGTGTGTGTGTGTGTGTGTGTGTAGGATGGGGGTAAATATTAAAGAGCCAACCTATTTTTAACACGTGGTACACAGCTACCAGCAGAAACAAAATAATTTACTGGTAAAAAGCCATTCTCAAAACCTGCCAAGAAACCATATTCTTAATTGGTCTTTTTACATTTAAATACTGCCCATTTTTGGTGATAATCTTAGCATAGGGTTTCACAGCATTTTATTATCTGGTGATAATCTTAGCATAGGGTTTCACAGCATTTTATTACTTGAAACTTTGAAAGATAAATTATATATTCTGATAACACAAGCTTTGCTTGTTTTATAGTATTAAGGCCATTTGATTAAGGCCATTTGATTAAGGCCATTTAGCAGCAATTAGACAAAACTGAGGGTGGTAGTAAAGGAGCCCCCTTCTGTGTATTTCACAATTTAGAGGGTACTAGTTACTTAGTTCCAAGTTGGCATCATTCATACCATACATATTACATATGTCTTCATGTGTAAATACATATTTAGTATTAATGATAAAATGCCTGGGAGATGAGAATGACTTTTTTCACCAAGATGTTTGTGTTGTTGTGTTTTTTGTTTTGTTTTGTTTTTTACAATGTTGTGTTAGTTTCTGCTGTACAACAAAGTGAATCAGCTATATGTATACATATATCCCCTCTTTTTTGGATTTCCTTCCCATTAAGGTCACCACAGAGCACTGAGTAGAGTTCCCTGTGCTATACAGTCTGTTCTCATTAGTTATCTATTTTATACATAGTAGTGTATATATGTCAGTCCCAATCTCCCAGTTCATCCCACTCCCCATATCCCCCCTTGGTGTCCATACATTTGTTCTCTACGTCTGTGTCTCCATTTCAGCTTTGCAAATAGGTTCATTTGTACCATTTTTCTAGATTCCACATATATGTGTTAATATACAATATTTGTTTTTCTCTCTCTGACTGACTTAACTCTGTATGACAGACTCTAGGTCTATCCATGTCTCTGCAAATGGCACAATTTTGTTCCTTTTTATGGCTGAGTAATATTCCAGTGTATATACGTACCACATCTTCTTTATCCATTCCTCTGTTGTTGGACATTTAGGTTGCTACCATGTCCTGGCTATTGTAAATAGTGCTGCAGTGAACATGGGGTGCGTGTATCTTTTGGAATTACAGTTTTTTCTGGGTATATGCCCAGGAGTGGGATTGCTGTGTTGTATGGTAGTTCTATTTTTAGTTTTTTAAGGAACCTCCATACTGTTCTCCACAGTGGCTGTATCAATTTACATTCCCACCAACAGTGCAAGAGGGTTCCCTTTTCTCCACACCCTCTCCAGCATTTGGCGTTTGTAGATTTTTTGATGATGGCCATTCTGACTGGTGTGAGGTGATACCTCATCGTAGTTTTGATTTGCATTTCTCTAATAATTAGTGATGTTGAGCAGCTTTTCATGTGCTTCTTGGCCATCTGTTGGTCTTCTTTGGAGAAATGTCTATTTAGGTCTTCTGCCCATTTTTGGATTGGGTTGTTTGTTTTTTAAATATTGAGCTGCATGAACTGTTTATATATTTTGGAGATTAATCCTTTGTCCGTTGGTTTGTTTGCAAATATGTTCTCCCATTTTGAGGGTTGTCTTTTCGTCTTGTTTATGGTTTCCTTTGCTGTGCAAAAGCTTTGAAGTTTCATTAGGTCCCATTTGTTTAGTTTTTGTTTTTAATTCCATTTCTCTAGGAGGTCAAAAAGGATCTTGCTGTGATTTATGTCATATAGTGTTCTGCCTATGTTTTCCTCTAAGAGTTTTATAGTGTCTGGCCTTACATTTAGGTCTCTAATCCATTTTGAGATTATTTTTGTGTATGGTGTTAGGAAATGTTCTGATTTCATTCTTTTACATGTAGCTGTCCAGTTTTCCCAGCACCACTTATTGAAGAGACTATCTTTTCTCCATTGTATATCCTTGCCTCCTTTGTCTTAGGTTAGTTGACCATAGGTGCTTGGGTTTATCTCTGGGCTTTCTATCCTGTTTCATTGATCTATATTTCTGTTTTTGTGCCAGTACCATACATACTGTCTTGATTACTCTGTAGCTTTGTAGTTTAGTCTGGAGTCAGGCAGCCTGATTCCTCCAGTTCTGTTTTTCTTTCTCAAGATTGCTTTGGCTCTTCAGGGTCTTTTGTGTTTCCATAAAAATTAAAAAAAATTTTGTTCTAATTCTGTGAAAAGTGCCATTGGTAATTTGGTAGGGATTGCATTGAATCTGTAGCTTGCTTTGGGTATTTTAGTCATTTTCACAATATTGATTCTTCCAGTCTAAGAACATGGTTTATCTCTCCATCTTTGTGTCGTCTTTGATTTCTTTCATCATTATCTTACAGTTTTCTGCATACAAGTCTTTTGCCTCCTTAGGTAGGTTTATTCCTAGGTATTTTATTCTTTTTGTTGCACTGATAAATGGAATTGTTTCCTTAATTTCTCTTTCTGATCTTTCGTTGTTAGTGTGTAAGAATGCAAGAGCTTTCATGCATTAATTTTGTATCCTACAGCTTTACCAAATTCATTGACCAGCACCAGTAGTTTTCTGGTGGCATCTTTATGATTTTTTTTATGTGTAGTATCATGTCATCTGCAAACAGTGACAGTTTTACTTCTTGTTTTCTGACTTGGTTTCCTTTTATTTCTTTTTCTTCTCTGATTGTTGTGGCTCGGACTTCATGTTTTTAAATTATGAATGAATCTAGTTTAGTATAAGGAAAGTTGTGCTATAGCATATGCATATTTTACCTATGGAGAGTCATAGTTTTTAAAGCTTCACAGAGACTCTAGGTTATTTGCTTTATCCCTTGGCATTAATATATGAAGTGAAATGCTGGAGTCATGACCAAGTAAGTCACAGAGTTGGGACCCATGCCCAAATATGTGCCATCCAGTTCACTATACTGAGCCCCACTCTGATTTCCAATGATTAGAAAGTACCTAAGCTATTCATATTTTGTACAGCTTGGTCCTTGCAGAAGTAATTAGAGGTTGGAGAGATCTTGTAATTGCTTGGCCCAGCCACTTATTTAGGTCCAGAGTTCAGCCTTCCCAGAGATATTTTTAGCTCCCTGGACCTAGTGCTGTTTTGACCTGCAACATATTTGCAGAAACCTCCCAGCTAAACAGTAGTCCTTTCCAGCAGCTTCTGGTGATGTGAGCTCACTGTGCTAATAGCATTCATCTAAAGATGCTGATAAGCCTTTGTTGTTTTCTTTGAAATCCATCTATTAGTGAGAGAGTGTGTGTGTGTGTGTGTGTGTGTGTGTGTGTGTGTGTGTGTGTGTG
>NW_020837949.1:56378472-56526638 GCF_003676395.1 Aethalodelphis obliquidens
TGTGTGTGTGTGTGTGTGTGTGTGTGTGTGTGTGTGTGTGTGTGTGTTTGGATGGGGGTGGGGATGGCAGCACTACGAGTTTTAAATCTCTGTGAGGATGCCAAACATCTGCTCCCTTTATGTTTGTCAGGATGTGATTAGAGTGATAAATCAAAGTGAAACAAGAGCATAATAATACTTTAAGGATACTCCTAAGAATTTTTATTTTGATGTTTTAATATAAAAAAATCATCTTCCTGAAATTTTTGGAGGTAATTGGTAATAGAGATTTCTGATGGGTATAAAAGTAAATTAATGTGAACTAAAAGGCTAAATTTAGCGGCCTCTTTTTTCCATATTTACCACTTTGCACCGAAGCAACTTTCAAAAGGTGACATTTTTTTTCATTGTGTGCTTCAGGTTTGAAAAGGCTGCATATATTCATTTCTGGATTTACACTGTTCTGTGAAAATGGCCTCTAGATTCTTATTAAATTTATTATTTATAATTAAGGCTGAGATGTTGCTGGTTTTAACAAGCTAACGTCATGATTTTAATTTTGACCAGGTAGGTTGGTTGGGATGGTTAATAGTAGAGATGGGAGGTACAAAGTTTTACTCTTAACTGATAGTGATGAGATTGGAAATCAGATCTGTGGATTCTGTGAAAGTGTTAATCAAGATTTGATTAAGGAGTGACTTTTGATGTTTGAATAGTGAAGGTTAGTTGTAACGCTGTGTTGAGCTTTTTGCATTGTAACATCTGGATTTGTGAATCTTCTCTAAATCCTGACCCCCAGGATATTTGTTACCTGTGATCACTGGTTACTAGACATGTATGTTATCTGTATGGAGGTTGTGAGTTACAAAAAAAAAAAAAAAAAAAAAACTAGGTTACTTAAAATATTCCTCTTTTTCTGCATGATCTTTGATAGTTCTGAAATACTACACCTTTTTCCTCTTTTCTTTTCACCTCTCAACCTTTCCTGAATAAATTGGTACTACTAGCTTTAGAATGGAAGTGGAAAATAGCTCTGGAACACAGAGAAATGTTTGATAAGTAAATTTCTATTTCCCATATATTCTTTTTTTTTTTTTTTTTGCGGTACGCAGGCCTCTCACCGCTGTGGCCTCTCCCGCCGCGGAGCAACAGGCTCCGGACGCGTGGGCCCAGCAGCCATGGTCCCCGGGCGCAGCCGCTGTGCCGCATGTGGGATCTTCCCAGACCGGGGCACGAACCCGCGTCCCCTGCATAGGCCGGTGGACTCCCAACCACTGCGCCACCAGGGAAGCCCTCTATTTCCCATATATTCTTAAAAAAATTTTAAGACATGCTATTTAGTTCTTTGGGGTGTCTCACTGTGTGAATATTTTCTAAATTGCCTAATTCAAGGACTGGAATTGCAGTATGGCACTCCTCTGTCTTGGTATTCCTGGTTTTATACTAAATGAATCACCCATTAATTGGGACTCGAACTGAGTTTCAGTGTTAGGTATCTAATAATAAGTGAATGGATTAAACCAATGAAGAGGTAGCAGATCCAGGAATCTCTAACACTGTTTCATGAAAGGTGAACCTAAGATACCCAGAGTGGTTTATTATCTAAGGGCATGTGACTGGTAAGTTGTAGAATTGGTGCTGGCTGGGATGCAGGGCTTCCAATTTCTTGTCTAGTTCTCTTTCTGTTATGCTCTGCTGGTGTGAAGAAGGATTGATGTCTAAGTGGAAGTTGTAATTCAGAAACTCAGATTCTCTTCTTGGCCTGCCTTTTATTTTTTGACTACTTATACAATTATTTACATATTTGTTGGTTTCTTTGAATCTGTCTTGTTATAGTTATGGTTCACACATGTCTGTGTAATAAGTTTCTCTATTTGAAATTTGGAGGTGATTTTTATAAATTAACGAGAGAGCACTAGTTATGAATGATTTTAGTGATAAGGTATTAAAGGCATCAGGAGCATTTGTTGCTTTGAGAATTGACACTAGTTGATTGCACAGTATAGGGGAAAGTGGTTTCTCGAGTCCAACTTTAAATGAAATGACTCTTTTTTTTTTACATCTTTATTGGAGTATAATTGCTTTACAATGGTGTGTTAGTTTCTGCTTTATAACAAAGTGAATCAGTTATACATATACATATGTTGCCATATCTCTTCCCTCTTGAGTCTCCCTCCCTCCCACCCTCCCTATCCCACCCCTCCAGGCGGTCACAAAGCACAGAGCTGACCTCCCTGTGCTATGCGGCTGCTTCCCACTAGCTATCTACCTTACGTTTGGTAGTGTATATATGTCCATGCCTCTCTCTCGCTTTGTCACAGCTTACCCTTCCCCCTCCCCATATCCTCAAGTCCATTCTCTAGTAGGTCTGTGTCTTTATTCCTGTCTTACCCCTAGGGTTCTTCATGACATTTTGTTTTTCTTAAATTCCATATATATGTGTTAGCATACGGTATTTGTTTTTCTCTTTCTGACTGACTTTGTATGACAGACTCTAGGTCTATCCACCTCATTACAAATAGCTCAATTTCGTTTCTTTTTATGGCTGAGTAATATTCCATTGTATATATGTGCCACATCTTTATCCATTCATCCGATGATGGGCACTTAGGTTGTTTCCATCTCCGGGCTCTTGTAAATAGAGCTGCAATGAACATTTTGGTACATGACTCTTTTTGAATTATGGTTTTCTCAGGGTATATGCCCAGTAGTGGGATTGCTGGGTCATATGGTAGTTCTATTTGTAGTTTTTTAAGGAACCTCCATACTGTTCTCCATAGTGGCTGTACCAATTCACATTCCCACCAGCCGTGCAAGAGTGTTGCCTTTTCTCCACACCCTCTTCAGCATTTATTGTTTCTAGATTTTTTGGTGATGGCCATTCTGACTGGTGTGAGAAGATATCTCATTGTAGTTTTGATTTGCATGAAATGAGTATGATTGTCAGCATAGTCTTCAAGTACAGAGATGAACACATTTTGGCTTAAATCTATTAAAGACTATATTTATATATCTATCCCACCTTGCCTTTTATCATAAACTATTTACTTTCTGTGTATTTAGTGTAATGAATCTATACATTTGTTTCTATTTTAGAATATAAATTTAGGTAAGAATCATCTTGCTCAGTACATCATAGTCTTATGTTTGTACATATGAACGTATTTGAAGATAAGTTTGGGAGACTTTTAGACGTGGGCACTGGCCTAGCTAGATTTGTGAATTATTTACACTTGAGTAAGTTTGGTGAGAAAAAGCTTGGTATAATTTCACTAAATAATTTCAACTTTTTCTGAAAAAAATTTCCTATAAACATTTCTGTGTGTATACTCTCATCCAAACCCATTAAAGTTTAGCAAATAGTCAAGAGTTAACACCGTAAAGAACCTCCTTTTCCTTGAATAAATAGGCAAATGATATAGCTAGACAGTGGTTGGGTGGAGAATAGAAGGTAGTAGTTCCAAGTTTCAATTTTCTGGTTTGTTAAACTGTGGCAAGTATTATAAAAGTTAATTGGTGGGCTATAGCACAATTATTTGTATAGTTATAATTTTTCTTTGGGAAAAATAAGACTAACACTGCCTTCCTTTTATCTGTCAGAAAGATATGTTGGGATATAATTAGATTAAATTTATTTGCATAATATAAACACAAATTTATGCAAAGTTGAGTTTATGAAAGTTTGTAGAAGAGTACCTTTATTCCGGTGAATGATTTTTGAGTTGCAGCCCAGAATGTTTTTGTGATTTTTGCTTTTCTTTGTCCTCTGCTTTTAGCTTTTTCCTGACCTTGTGCATCATTATCGGTTTTCATTACATGTGTGTGGTATGAGAGCTATGTCAGTTGTAATGATGTGGTAAAAATAAACCAAGGAAAAAAGCAAGACTGGTTCATTGTAAAGGTAGTAATTATAATAGTAAACAGGGAAAGTCGACATAAAAAGTTACCCCAAATTATGGCATAAATATGCAGAAATATTTGTGTTGATCTCTGCAAGCCATGTGTAAATCTGGATAGCTATTCTAATTTTTCTGCAAATAGGTACCCATAGCCAATTCGGTATACTCAGAAGTTTCACTCCCTCCTGTGTTCCTTCCATTTTTATTCCCCACGCCACCTCTTACAGGTAACTGACTTCAGTGTTTTCTTCTTTATATTCACTGTGTTTATTTTTTTGATGATAGGCAAATATATCATTAAATTTTTTTCTATTTCTTATGACATACATATATATATATAAAAACTTTTCCCTTTCTCACATGTATATGTATCATATGAAAGGCAAAATTTTTTATTTAAAAATTTTTAAAAATGTATATGTCTGCTTATTATTTTTCACAGTTGCAAAGTGCTCTTTTGTGTGTGTGAAGTTTATCCAGTTGATCTCCTGTGTTTGGACATTTAGATAGATTCCAGTATTTTGCAGTTACAGATAATCCTTCAACGAATAACCTTGTGCATATGTGTTTTTACATTGTTTGAAGTACACCTTCAGGATAAATTCCTAGAAGTGAGATTGCTGGGTCAAAGGGAAAATACACATGTAGTTTTGTTAGACAGTGTGGTTTTGTTAGATAATGTCAAATTCATTTCCAGAGGATTGTATCATTTTGCGTTCCCATCAGCAGTGGATGAGAGTTCCTGTTTTTTTTGTTCACAGCCTTGCCAACAGAGTATATATGGTATCAAAGATAAACAAAACTGGACACTAATTAAAGTGGTATGGACAGATTTCAATCAGTAATATACTGTTGTAATGGGGAAAAGAATCCATTGTGAACTGAACTCAGCTTCCATTTGTACAGGCGTCACTGGGCATTGTAAAGGGAGAAAGAGGGACTAGGAAGGGGAATGAGCAGGGGCTCAGAAGAAGCAAGGAAGTGAAAAATTACAAAAAACAAGGGGGCTTGGTTCATGTGAAACCCATCTGGGTTAGGCTCCCACCTTCTCCCTCAGAGACTGGGAGACAGGGGCCCTATCTTCAGGTTTTAGCTGGAACAAACAATATATTCTTTTGGCAGCCTTGACTTTTCTCAGGCAAGCACTTTAAGGGGTGCTAGGGTCATCCTAGGGTTGTGGCCGTAAGCTGCTAGAAACTACATTAGTGTCTTGTTCAATTCTTTGTAGGTCAAGATTGAGGACTATTGAAGGAGAGGGCTCAGGGAGCCGGCTAGAGTTTGGTCAAGGGGAAAATCTTTGTTAATGGTCAGCTTTAAAATTTGCACTGATCTGATGAGTGAGAATTTGTTTCTTACTGTAGTTTTAATTTACATTTGCCCTATTATGAGTGAAGTTGGATATGTTTTCAAATATTTAAGGGCCATCTTTATATCTCTGTTAAGTGTGTTTATATCTTCTTCCCATTTTTCTATAGGATTTTTGGTCTTTTCCCCCCAAGTCTTTAAGTGTTCATTATAAATGTGAGATTTTTTTTTATTGTGACATGTATTATGAATACTTTTTTCAAGTTTATCATTTGATTTGTTTACTGTTGTTTTTTTGTTATACAAAATTTATAAAAATTTTTATGTAGTAAAATTTATCAAATTTTACTTTTATTACCACTGAATTTTGAGTCATAATTACAAAGCCTTTACCTATATCAAGGTGAGAGAAGAATTAACTCATGTTTTCTTTGGGTGCTAGTATAGTTTTATTTTTTAGGTTCAGCTGTCTTATCCATTTGGAGTTTGTTCCTGTGGGTGGTGTGAGGAGTAGATCTAATTTAGTCTTTTCCAACTGACCATCCAGTTGTCCCAACACTATTAATGAAAAAGACTGTCTTCACTTAAGTGATATGAGATGCTATCTTTATCATATACCATATTTTTATATGAGGCTAGATCTATTTCTGGATTGTTTTTATTGGTATCTCAGTAAATTCATAAATTAACCTAGGGAGAACTGACATCTCTGATGTTGAGACATCCTAACCAAGAGTGAGGGATGTCTTTCTATTTGTTCAAGTCTACCTTTATGTCTTTCAGTTTTTTTTTTTTTTGCGTTACGCGGGCCTTTCACCGCTGCGGCCCCTCCCGTTGTGGAGCACAGGCTCCGGACACGCAGGCTCAGCAGCCATGGCTCACGGGCCCAGCCGCTCCGCGGCATGTGGGATCTTCCCGGACTGGGCACGAACCCACGTCCCCTGCATTGGCAGGCGGACTCTCAACCACTGTGCCACCATGGAAGCCCATGTCTTTCAGTTTTCTTCATAGAATTTTGGATCATTTTTTGTTAAGTTTATTCCTAAAATTTTTATCTTTTTTATTATAAGTGATTTCTCATTCATTGTATCTTCTAAATAGTTATTATTTGTGTATATGAATTCTGTTATTATTATGTGAATTTTATAACCTACTTGCTGAATTTTTTTTTTTTTGCGGTACGCAGGCCTCTCACTGTTGTGGCCTCTCCCGTTGCGGAGCACACGCTCCGGACGCGCAGGCTCAGCGGCCATGGCTCACGGGCCTAGCTGCTCCACAGCATGTGGAATCCTCCCGGACCGGGGCACGAACAGTGTCCCCTGCATCGGCAGGCGGACTCTCAACCACTGCGCCACCAGGGAAGCCCTTTGCTGAATTCTTTTACTGTTTGAGTTTTATCATTCATTCTCTAGGAATTATATTCTAGGTATATTATGTCATTTACAGATAGAAGTAGTTTTATTTCTTCTTTTCCTGTTCTTTTGCGTCTTATCATTTTCTCTAGTCTAATTGCATTGGCTAGTACCTCAAGAACATTGTTAAAAAGTCGTGGAGGGCTTCCCTGGTGGCACAGTGGTTGAGGGTCCGCCTGCCAATGAAGGGGATGCGGGTTCGTGCCCCGGTCCGGGAAGATCCCACATGCAGCGGAGCGGCTGGGCCTGTGAGCCATGGCCGCTGGGCCTGTGCGTCCGGAGCCTGTGGTCCACAACGAGAGAGGCCACAGCGGTGAGGGGCCTGCGTACCACAAAAAAAAAAAAAAAAAGTAGTGGAGATAGTGGACATTCTTGTCTTCCTCCTGACCACAGTGGATATGCACTAAAGCTTCCTCATCTTAGGGAAATGTTTATCTGTTTTTATTTTCTCATGAGTTATTATTAGGAATGACTGTTGAATTTTGTCAAACCCTGAAAAAGGGTTTTCAGCATGTTTGGGGACAATCATTTTGTTTTTCTTCTTAGACCTATTAATGTGACAGATTGTTAATAGATCCTATAAGATTGAACCGTTGTACTGTTCTTGGCATAAGCCCCACTTGGGCAGCCTGACTCCAGTGGTTAACAGCGCCTTTATTTTACTACTTCTTAGTTGAGTTTCAGAGATTTGACATGCCTATACAAAAGTATACTTGCTGAGTCATACAAATTAGTATTTTTATTAATTGCTTGATGAATGAATGTTTTAGTAAATGGGGAATTTAGAGGAGGGGGAAATCATTATGGAGAGAAAAAATACTTTTTGAAAGAGAGAGGACGACTACCAACTGGGATTTCCTGAGCATCAATAACACCATAGCTATACTTTCTATATAGCTTATTTCTACTAGCTATTTATTTTGGAGGGCTTGGATCATAGTCTTTTTAGCCTTTCACTGTTTTATCAGCATGATCAGTTGTGGTTGATTGATTACAAATTGAAGAAACGCTACGAAATCTCAAATGATGGAGCAGATGCTCCACTGTGACAGACAGAAAGCCTGCAAAATAGAATCGAGGCATTATTCTACCTGCAGAAAAAAAGGACAGAATGAGAAACTGATAGTTTTTACAAAGGATAGAGGGAGAAAAATCCATGCATTTCCTTTAGGGAGAAGATTTTGGACCACATATTGTTTCATAGCCATGTTATATAAAACATTTTAAAATGCTGTTGTCAAATATGAAATATCTATATCCATGTGATTTACAGAATTTGCAGATTGTCAAAGTTACTTAATTTACATAAATAAAATGATTGACTTGTAAATTATGACCACCTTTTTGCAAGTTGTAACTTGGGTCCAAGGGTGAGTGTAAAGCTGCATTTCATGCTAAGAACATGGCTTTGAAAAAAATATATTTGGGGAAGTTTGCACTCCTGGTTATGAGAGCACTTGCCATTCAGTAGTATGTGGATTCATAGTATATGGACTGATACTCCTAATGAATACTAAAAAGCCATGTTGAAATAGGAATTACTTAAACAAAATTTTCTTGCCATTGAACTTTATTTTTAGATATATCACTGGAAGAAATTTTCTTATCTAATTCTTGAGTGCATTTGATTGACACCATAACATTTTATTTAGATTAACTTTGTGTTAAACATGATAATTTGAAAGTTGGCTCTTGTCATTTTCTTCAGCATGTTACACCAGACAGCTATATTCCATGCCTTGCTGACCTGTGCAAAGCACTGTGGGAAGTTATGCTCAGCTATTACAGAACTATGGAATGGCATGAAAAGCATGACAGTGAAGATACTACTTCTGCTTCTGGTAGGAAATTATTTTGATTTGATTTTAAAAACTAAACTATAAATATGCCGTATTTCTGGAGTAAGGAGAAAGAAAAGGGACAGCTATACTTTTAGAATTTCGGGGACCATGATGACCATAGGTTAAATGTTCACCAGAGAAAGTGATTCAGCTGCTATAAAAACTCCATTACCTTTGGGGATTAACTGGGCCGAAGGACTTCTTATGTGATAGGTATTACAAGTTTCCAGGAATATGTGGTGATGACCTTAGGACTAAGTTATTAAGAAAGAGCTTTAAAAAAAAAATGAGTTGCAAACTAGGTAGGACATTGGTCTGTCCATATTTACTATAAAATTAATGCTAATGTTCAATATTAAGTCTTTTTGCTAATTTTCAAGTTGTACTAATAAAACTAGATTCTAAGAATTAATAATTATACTGATACTTTTCTTCCTGAAAATAGATAGCAGGACATAAAAATTTCATAAAAAATGATGTTTTTAAATACCATCTTTGCAAGCAAAATACAACTTTAAATGTTTATGGTATAGTCATAAAGAGAAAATCTTTGAGAAGTTATATTAACTAGGCATGTTTAAATTACTTCATGTAATTATATATCTTAAGTGATTATCCTTGAACAATAGCTAAGATTAAGTATTCAAAATACTTTTTAAAGTAATAAATGCGTCTACCAGTATTTAGTATGGGCAAAATAAATTATACTGTACCTGTTTTCTTGTATTACATACAGTTTAATATAGCTAGTCAATCAAGTTATTCTAGTAACTTCTAATTTCTGAAGTGTTTGGTTTCTGTGATTGTGTGGGTGGAGGAATGCGCAAATCTTAGTTTGATTAAACATAGGATTTTGGTAGTATAGAAGACATACGTTTAATATTTATCTTAACTCATAAGAAGCTCATAAATATAGATAGCAAAAAATAAGAAAGATAAATTCTGTGGAAGGATTTTCATTCTTTTAGAAATATTGTTGAGGGAGGAAGAGGTTTAAAGGAAGAGAGAGAAAGGAGAAAGTAGAAAACGGGGGGCATTGAGCCAGGATTCTAGGCCAGACTAGGCCAGTTGGGTATTTTTACCCAACTCCTCTACTACCTCTGAGGGTATGGGCTTTGCAGTCAGAGATACCTCGCTTCAAAGTTTGACTGCCATTTACCAAAGGCGAGAATGTGAATAGGTCACTTTATCATCTCCAGGCCTCAGTTTGCTCCTTAAAATGATACGTTAAGAAAACAAAACAAACAAAAAGCTTCATAATATAGTAACACATCTACCTGTAGGATTGCTATAAAGTTTAGAGAAAATGTGAAAGTGCTTACACTGGTTGTTGTTAATATCATCAAAGGAAATGGATCAAGAGATGACTATAATAATAATGAAATGTCTATAGGCCCTTTTTTTTTTTTAAATTTCATTTTACTTAGGGAATTCCTGGGCTTAAGGGATTTTTTTCCCCACAAAGTTTATCTTGTTTTGGCAACCTTTCTTTTTGTCTAGATATGGTACCAGTTTAGATATCTCAGCACCTCTTTTCCTTTTACTAGTACATTATTTAAGGAGAAACCAAAGGAAAAGTTTGGAACAAAATTAATACATACTTTAGATATAAGAGTATAGAAGACAATATATACTTATCATGGTGAAGCTCGCTTTTTGTTTCAGGCTAATAGTTTACAGGTATTATGTATTGTATGCATTTTCATTGGGGTATAGATTCAAACTTAAAACTCTATTTGAGGGCTTCCCTGGTGGTACAGTGGTTAAGAACCTGCCTGCCAATGCAGGGGACACGGGTTTGAGTCCTGGTCCAGGAAGATCCCACATGCCGCCCGTACGCAGCAACCAAGGCCCAACGCAGCCAAAAATAATAAAATAAATAAATTAAAAAAAACCTCTCTTTGAAACTTCTATACTTAGTCCTCTTTGCTAAAATTCCTTCACCCTAATCTGTATAATTTAAGAATGTTGAGGGCTCTGATCAGTCTAATAGTCAGGTGACAATATCTAGTACTGTAAAAAGTTATTTGTTCACCAGAAATTCTTCCTTTCTTATCCACATTAAGGACTAAAATTGTAGGAATCAGTAATTCAAAAGTTATTCTTCACAGAACTTCATACAGCTGAAAGGGCCTCTAGAGTTCATCTGTTGTTGTTCTCTAGTGATACTACTGGTGTCCTAACACTTCACCATTCTAAATAAACTAAAGCTGTAGCTCAGGTGCACTGCTCTGAGCTGCTGGGTTCCTAATAGCCAGACCATACAGATGATATGGCTTAAGCTGTAGGAGTAGTCACAAGTACATTAGGCATGTATCTGGGGCCTGGCCTATGAAAGGGCCTTTTGCTGCTTACCAGTGGATACCCTGCTAGCCTAAGATGAGATCATATCCTCAGTTGTTCTGCACAGTTTACTTGCACAAAGGCATAATTTTTAAAATATAATGTGTATGTGTATTTTCAGTTGCTTTTAGGGGGAGAATTATTTTGAGGCAGCTCATTGATCTTACCTGTTGAACTGGACATTGTTAGATTATTTACCTGGAATGGATAAAAGTATTCTGGATCATGAAAAATATAAAATGCATGCATCATTGCCTCACTGCATGAGCAGTTTTGCACTCTGCACTCTTGTTAACATGCATATTAATTGAAAATTGGGTTAGTTGGTCCTGTAATGCCCTGGCAGTAGGCAGTATATGGGTCATTAAGAATCTGGTTTCTGGGATCACACTACCCAAGTTGGAATCCCAGCTATAATCATGTATAAGCTGAGTGGTCTTAGGTGTAAAGTACTTAACATTTCAGAGTCTGAATTTGTCTATCTTATCAAATGAGTTTAATCCTAATTTCTACTTTTTGACATTGTTTTGGTTGTATAAATATTGAGAATATTGTCTATATTTTACACATGCTTACAATATATGAGAATCCAAATTTTTTTTTTGAAAACAAAAATGTGAAGCAAATTTTAAAATGTATACCATCTTTTATTTTCAGAAGGGAGTAATATGATGGGTACTGAAGAAACAAATTTTGATCGTGGCTACATAAAAAAGAAATTAGAACATGGACTTACACGAATATGGCAGGTTTGGTTTTTTTCAACTATTTTTTTACAAAAGCAATAGAAACCTTCATGTCAAAGTTGTTTTAGAAATTCAGTATTTAAGTTTTCTGTATTTGTTTTCCCTGCAGATCTAATCATGTGTTAGTTTTTCTTTGGAATAAGTCTACCATTTGAGTTCTGTAATTTAGTTGTCAATTATATTTGACTATAAGTGGCAGTAGAAAAAGTTTTAATTTGAAAATATCCATTGGAAATATTCCTTGATTACATTTTGCTTTTAGTGACCTAACAGATTTGTGCTTTCCTAAAGAAGTTGTTTTCTTATTGAGATACTGTTTATTTTGTGTGTTTTTTTTCCTTTTCTATTAATTTTAGGAAAAGGATAACTATATAATAGATGACATAGTTGGGTTGGAGTCTAGAACAGAATGAAGAATTCTAAGTCAGTGATTTTTGTGCCTTGAGTGAATCTTATGTATTTATTGACTGAATGTGTATTCCTTGGCTTTTCTTTTGCAGTTTAGTAGCTTAGTTGTTATCAGATAACTAAATTTGTTAATTTGTTAAAAATTTTCACTTCCTAGATAAGTGTAATTTCTTTGATGATAACTTTGTTCTTTTCAGACTGCTTCAAAATTTAGAAGACAATAGACACTTTGACCATATTATGGTCTTTTAAAATGTATTTTTTATTTTTCTAATGAAGCTGATGTTTAGTTTGAAAATCTTTTATAGGATTTCTTTTGAAAAAAATGTTTAGGAAAATATATACTGAAAACATAAATTTCCTCAAGAATCACTTAGCAGTTATAATTTAGTGCTCTTCTAACTTTTGATAACTTTCTATTGCAGATATGCTATTAGAATTTGTACTTTAATATTTAAATATGTGATAGTGGTAAGAGCTTTGCCTTTTGTGTTTTCTGATATGACCATATGAAACAAATTTTTAGTTTCCCATTAATTATGGGTTGGGGCTGACTTTTTTCTGAATGTTATATATAACAGAAAGGAAAATCTCATTCTCTAGTGTCAGATATGAGTTGTTTCTGATTTAGTCTTCTAACAGGCTCTAATTATACTTTGTTGAAATTGTAGAATCTATGATAGAATTTCTGGTAATTCAAAGTACTTTGGATTATTGGCCTGGTATTTTATATAGCTAGTTTCTATTCAATCTGGCAACCTGATATCATTCTTGTTACAGGAATATCTGTTAAATGTAAGATTTAGTAAAGCTATCATCATTTAAGTGTTTGGCCAGTTTAATGAAAGTCATCATGCTTTTGAATATAGATAATTATGTTGTAGGTTTCAAGTTTTAGAATATCTTCATCTCCACCCACTTCAAGTCCCTTTTGCACCTCCAACCCCAATTCTCATCCAGTTCTACACAGGACTTTGTGTACGTTAGGAACTCATTAGTATTTGTTAAATTGAAATTACAAAGCTCAATGCAATTGAAAAAGGCAAAAGCTCTGAAAAATAAATGTTTTTTGAGAACACATCTGGCAGACAAAACCTGGCAGGAATTGAATTCATTTGATAGCACAGTCTGACCAGAATTGTCATTTGGCTTTTTTTTTTTTTTTAATCCCATTAAGGTGAACGTTCATATGTTGAAGGGATATAAATGTGTTTTATTTTGGGATACTGCCCTAGACCCCACTGGGGATGTTATATAATATATACTATACATACCATAATATATTTCTAATATCTGAAATGCTAAATTCCAAAGCACAAGTGAGCATGTGAGTTTATTGACATCATAAATTTATTATAGAGATGATGATTGAGAAGCATAAGAAGATAGTTAATATTTCTGACATAAAACTAAACTCAGAATCATAATCACCTTGATAATTATTATAAAAACTTTTCAGTTTTGAGAATATTGTTGCAAATTTTCCATGCATTTTGACTCAGTCAGAACCTTTAAGGGAAAAAGGTTGTATCAGTCATAATATGTGTATCGCACTGTTTGTGAGTTTAAGAACACCGTGGTGAAAGCATGGTCCTTGACCTCATGGAGCTTACATATCCAACCATATGAAAGTCTTGGTCTTTCAAGATTATCTTTTTAGTCTTTAAATATTTGCTACGTGAGAAGTGACAGTTTTAAAATGCTTATTATTTCTTTGTTTTACTATAGAAAATTAGGGTTGGAGTATTTCTACTTTTTGTGAATTTGAGATTTTCTTTACAGCCTAATAAACCACCCACTTTTAAAGTTCTTCCTGGGGCATTTGAAAAATAACCATGTATTTCTTCTTTGTATTGGGAATTAGGTTCTCTATGTAAATTAAAGCAGTTTATTATTTATATGTATTATTCTCATCTATATTCTTATTTGTTGTGGTTTTCTTGGTCTGTGCTGTTCTGCGGGAGGAGTTTTAATCTTCCGGAATGATTGTAGTTTTTGTCAGGTTTTTCTTTTATTTCTAACAGCTTTTGTTTTTATACTCAGATGCCATGTTGATTGATGATGCAATGCTAATAACCACTTTACTTACCCTCATTGTACATAATTCTCTTTTATTAATTTAAAAAAATAGCTCTTTTCTCCTTAGGCATTTTGCAGTGAATTCTAGTTTGCTTTATTATTACCATTGCTGTATTTATTTTGTTCATATTTTCCTGATAAATCCTTGACTTTATTTTAAATGTTTTTCTGTCATATTTTAGTTGTAAAAATAAAGATAATATATAAAGTTCTTAGTATAATGCTTGACAAAAGTAAATAATCAGAAAACAGTAGTTTTTACTGCTGTTTATTAAGCTTTTATGTGTATATTAGCACTGTTTCTGATTTATTTTTCCTATTCCATTGACTTTTCTCTATATTGCTAGCATTTTGGGGGTAGTTTTTAATATATTTAATATAGGTGGTACAAGTCCTCCATCATCCCTGATAACTTCATCCTTTCAAAGTGCTGTTTTTAAAAGAGAGGTTATTGTCTATTTATTATTTCTAGTGAATTTTAGAATAATAGTTGAGAAGAAAAGTTTTTGTGTGTGTGTGATTTTGGTTAGAATTTCACTGTATCCCTACATTAACTTGGATAAATTGACATATTTACAGTATTTAGTCAGGTATTCAGTCCCTTGACTCTCAATTTATGGAAATTTCTTTTGTATCCCATTAGAATTGTTAGTTTTTTGTTATAGGTCTGATAGCTCTTATTAAAGTTATTCCTAAGTATATTGTATTTTCAATATCTGTTTTAAAAGAAATCTCTCCATTTTTAGGTGCTTCAGCCAGGTATACGTGAAAACTATTAATTTTTATATACTGAACTTAAATACTTCACACAATATCTTATTAATTCTCATTATTTTTGAATTGATTATTTTGGGGTTTCTAGCTTACTGAACCATGCCCAAATAATGATGATTTTTATCAGTATATCTAGTATGAGGACATAATTCTTATCTTGCATGTGTGTGTGTATTAGTAGTGATGATTGTGTTCCGTACTATTTTTTTTTAATTAATTAATTTATTTTTAGTTGCATTGAGTCTTTGTTGCTGCACGGGCTTTCTCTAGTTGTGGTGAACGGGGGCTACTCTTCATTGTGGTGTGTGTGCTTCTCACTGCGGTGGCTTCTCTTGTAGCGGAGCACGGGCTCTAGGCGTGCGGGCTTCAGTAGTTGTGACACACAGGCTCAGTAGTTGTGGCACGTGGGCTCAGTAGTTGTGGCTCACGGGCTCTAGAGTGCAGGCTCAGTAGTTGTGGTGCATGGGCTTAGTTGCTCCGTGGAATGTAGGATCTTCCTGGACCAGGGCTCGAACCCGTGTCCCCTGCATTGGCAGGCGGATTCTTAACCACTGCACCACCAGGGAAGCCCCAAGTCTGTACTATTTTTATATCTGATGTTCATGGAATTGTCTCTATGATATCACCCTAAATATGTTGACTATTAGCCTAACTAGATATTTTTTTTATCAAGTTAAGAATCTATTCCTGTCTCATTTTAATGTGTAACTATACAAAAAATGGCTCTGAGAACTTATTTTCTATATTTTGGATTTACTTGAAATATTTATTTTTTTTAATAGGATGTTCAGCTAAAAGTAAAAACCTACTTGCTTGGAACTGATTTGTCAATATTCAAATATGATGACTTCATCTTTGTTTTGGATATAATCAGCAGGTAGTGTTTGAGATCTTGTGTTATTCTTTAGTTTGATTCATTGAACCATGATAATCAATGAAATCATGAATCACTGAGTGTAATGTATAACTTAATGGAAGTAAAAATAATTGAACATTCATAGTCTAATTTCTGCTAGGTTTATTTGTGAGTGTGTTTAAATATTTTTGCGCTTTGGATGTTTGTAAACTGTAATGAATGTGATCTTTAGAATTTCTTCAAACATCCAAATTTTTATGATTTGTTATCTTTGAATAAAGATGACCTGTACTTCTCTTTTTTCCCTATAATAAACATGTTGCTGAAATTTACGTAAATCTTTCTGTCCAACTAGGTTGATGCAAGTTGGAGAAGAATTCTGTGGTAGCAAGTCTGAAGTTTTGCAAGAGTCTATTAGAAAACAAAGTGTCAATTATTTTAAGAACTACCATAGGTAAGAACTCTAATAAAATATGAATAGACTTATTTAGGTAGTGAGAATACCTTTGTCTAATGCTTAACCTTATAGTGTTAATTGGTTTAAAATAATTACTTTTGAATTTGAAAGACTATCTTTGTAGCTTTTTTTAGGATGGTTAAGGATTTATTTTTACCAAAAATATCAAAGTATTCTGATAATTCTTTGTAAATTTCAATATGTGTTTTGTCTTGAGGGGCTTAAAATATTGAACTGACTTCTGTATGGGTGGAAGATGATTATTACATTAAGGATCCCCAGAAGAATTTGGCCACTATTCTCTACCTGCATATATGCTGTGAGCTAGTAAGGAAGTTAAATCAGTAGCGGCAGCACTCAGTGAGTGGGGGATGCTTGAAGCTGTGTGCCTTTTAGGAGTAAAAAGGCTTTCAGAGAACAGGGCATGATATTCAGAATGTAGCTACAAAGCCAAGATTTTGTACTATTGCTTTTCAAAACAATCACTACTAACTTTAAAAAGGGTGCCTAGGAATGGTTTTGGGAGTGGAAGAAGGTGGGAAAGAACGTTTATACAGCAATGTGTTTGTATGCTTAAAGCAGCGTTAAATTGAGAGAATATTTATTAGACCTTTCTTCATATAAGCTGGACCCTATGCTGTACACGTTATATACATTTTATCATTTGAATTGAGTTACAGCTCACTTTTTATACTGCATTTTTAATTTTTAAAATTAAGTTTTGATTTTGTTGTTATTTGGTGCTGGGGAGAGTTGGGATTTGAAATTCTCCTTTCTTTCCTTGTTGGGAATCAACCCCTGGTCACAGGGATATGTGCTATGTCAGAAGAGAGGTTACTGGACGTGAAACCATTGACTAATTTATTATTAAATATATTTAAGTACACATTTTCTGTCTTAGTTGTAAACTATTAAATATTTGTTTTGAAAGTATATTTAAGTTGATCCTGTACCAAAGCAGAGCCCTTGAGTTTCACAATTGAATGAAGAGAATGTTGAAAAATTAAAAAAAGTTTTTTAATTGATTATACCTCAGGAAAACAGTGGTAAGGGAACAACATGAAACCCTAACACTACCTTAATTTATACCTTCCTTTTCTGTTAAAACTTAAGCCCTGTTAAAACAGAAGGCTTGGCCTGTACACATTGCTGTCCAAAATGAGAGGGGCCTTATACTCACAGATGGGAAAGGATAAAGAACTATGAAGGAGCCAGAGGCTTCACTTACCCTATCAGAATGCAGGCATTGCTAGATGTCCATTTCTCAAAGATTGCTTTATATCCAACAAGACAGCTGGGGTGTCTTTTGATGTTCATTGTGACTGCAAGATGTGTGTAATGCAAAAACATGGATTTATTTAATGGTTTGCATTCTGCATTCCATTTTACTTACTGTCAAAAGGTGTCTGTCATCTGTGGCCACCAGGCAAGGGCATTTCTAGACTCTGACTATGATGGATATTCCTTACAAAAGTTCACCTTGATGAAATTAGAAAATATAGAAATGAGTTATTGTTTCCAAAACACTCAATATTTTAATGGACTTTTCTTGTTAGAAACATTTGTGAAACTTGTTTCCCATTGAGGAGGCTGTATTGTATTCTTAGAAGGAGAGCAGGACTGGGAAATGGTAAACTCGGGATCTTACTACATTTTTGCCACCTGCCATCTCTCTGTCATTGGACAAATCATTTAACCCCTCTGAGATATGGTTCTATCTATCAATCGTAAAATGAGGTGGCTGGACTAAAAGGTCTCCCGAAGTATTACCTGCAGATCTTCCCCTTTTTTCTTGCAGCATTGTGTATTATAAAAATTGGAATAGGTTAAAAAAAAAGTAAAGATGTAATCTTTCTTTGTAGTATTCTTCTCTTTTCCCAATGTTTAAACCAGTCTTGCTCATGTACTGCCTGTAGTCATTCTCTCTCCAACAGCTGCCATTTGGGAAATTATAATGAAATCACTTGGTAAAGTTGGTGCCAACCATCAGTGTGTTCTGAAGTACATCTGTTTCTTTATAAAGCAAGATAAACTTGACAGGCAGTTTAGAAATGATGCCAATGTATATATATTGAGTTGACGAAAGTCATTACATTAGCCAGTGATGAATCTAAATCTACTAAATTCCGATTTAATATCTCCTTCACCAAATCATATTACATAAATACCGAAAAATACCATGAAACATGGTGAAATATAGATCATCTGTTTCGATTTTGTTAAAGTGTTTAAATATGCTTACAATTTGTTTCATGGTTCTCTACTGCCAAGTAGAGCTCTTGAGAATAAAGAAATTCTTGAACCGAATTACTCTTATTTTACAGTCCATTTAGGTTGTTGGTTTGAAGATGTAAGCATAATAAAAAGGTGAAAATAGAAGCATTTTCCTCTTTGGCAGAACATCTGTTTATAAAATGTACCTACGTTGCTTGTGGAAGTTGTATTAAAGCTTGCGTGCCATTATCTTTTTCTAGGGCAAAGCTGGATGAGAGTGTGAGGGAGCACAGTCTCTGTCATCTGTCAGTGTAAATTCTCATCTTTCAAAGATATATTTTATTCTCCCAGGTTTCTTTATGTTCAGGTTCTAAGTTTGTATATACCCAATGCTGTCATTCTTCTGCCAGATGTTGCAGAATTCCCCAAAGCACAAATAATCTAATTTGAACAGTAATGATGTAGAAATTATGTAGCAGTGTGCTATTGCCAAAACATTCTATTTAACAAGCACCTTTTATTTTTAATTACTTTAGTATTTAGAGCTTATAAATGTTTTCAATGATCCTAAAGGTGCACTGACTGATGTCAGAAGAGGGGAAAGGTCACCTATCCTTTTAGGGAGAAAGGTCTCTCCTTGCCTTTTAAGGTTTAAGTTTATTAAGGTTTGGTTTATTCCTTAAGTGTCTTTAAAATGTGTGTTTCTAGGGTCAGTTTTATTATCCATATACTTATCTTTGTTTTCTGTCTGGATCAAATGATTTAATCATCTCTTCTGTTTTTGAATACTGATCTAGAACTGACCTGCCGGCATGTGTTGCACCCCTACCCCTAATCCCCCACCCATATATCCTCTGCCAAATAAGTTGTTTTGGTTAAGGCTTCAGGGAGAGTAGTAAATAAGTTACCAATAATTTTAGTTGTTTTATGGGAGATCTCATAAAGAGGTTTTTTTTTTTTTTTTTTTTAAAGAAAAACCTAACCTATAATAGCTTCAATTTACAAGTGTCCACGGATATGTTTTCCTAGTATTGCTTTGTAACAAACTGTCCTGAAACTTACAGGCTTAAAGCAACCATCATCTTCTCATTATTACATGTATTCTGTGAGTCAGGAATAATTCACGCAGGGATCAACTGATTCTTCTTCTCATAGCACTGACTGAGGTGACTAAGCAGTACTCAGCTGGTGGAAAGCTTGCGTAGCAGGTTCAAGACGGCTTCACCTTAGTGGAGATGGCTGGAAGGGTGTACAGCTGGGTTGGTTAGTCAACATGTCTTCATGTGGCCGCTCCAGTATGATGATCTCAGGGTGGTTGGACTTCTTACGTGGCAGCTGGCTTCCCATAGGACTAGAGTTCCAAGAGAACCACACAGAGGCTGCATGACCTTTTCTGATATAGGCTCAGGAGTCATGACCACCACATTCCTTTGAATACAGGCTTGTTGTAAGGCTGGTTCAGACTCAAGAGGAGGGAAATTAGACTTTTTCTTTTGATTGGGGAGTGGTAAGGTCGTGTCGTAGAAGAGCATGTGTGTGGGGTAGGAGGTATTGTTGCAGCTCTCTTTGATATATTCCTTGGGAAAATAAGGAGAAATGTTTTCAGAAAATAATTTTTTTTGGACTTGGTGATAATGGTGCCAATCAGTTAAATTTATTTTTAATATGTGAAGTGTTTTACTGAAAATTTATGTAAAAGTACAACTATTTTCCATCTCTAAACTATAGAAGAGGGCTTAAATTTTGGACTTGAAATGAGAACAAAAGGAACAATGTCTTCATAATATGTATCTGTTACGTTACACTACTCCCTCTTCTCTATATATGTACATACACATAAATACACAGTAATAATGGGTAGGCAACTATTAAACTCCTCTTAGTAAATACAGTTGTTACTGATTTCCAATTTTCTTCCTGCTGGTAAAGCGTCTGGGGCAGTGTGGTGTTATCAGTGGCCTTGGGTTCCTACCTCTAATGTGTTACTCACTGGCTTCACGGCCTGTGTGATTTTAACCAAAGTTTTTACTTCTCTGAGCATCAAATTCCTTCTCTTTAAAGTGTATAAAGGCTTATATTAGGTACTCTACCTTCTTTAAACCTTGTGCTTTTATCATTCGTTTTTGGAACCTACATTTTATTGCTTCAAGTCTTTTATTAGGTTAAGTAAAAGATCTGTGTTTCACACAGTTCTAATTCACTGACATTTTTCCTTTAACTTGTAGGTCAATATATTTGAGACACGTTGTAGATCGGTTATTATCTCCTTCACTATATTTGCACTTTAAAATCTCTTTAATTTTATTTTGATTGTACATAATTTTATTTTGATTGTACATAATTTTTGTATACCAGAGAAGGTTTTTTGTGTCCTGCTTGTGTGTTGTTTCTAAAGATGCAGGTGGCACCCAGAGTGCTTAAAGTAATAATTGGGACTGCTTTTCATATAACTATGATTATAGTCAGTTCTGTTATTCAACATCTGATTACAGTTTGTACTTTACATACTCATTCATTGCTTTTTCATCATAACTGCCATCTTTTTTGTGATTTAGAGTAAAATAGAAGAAAGGAAATAAAATGCAAATCTTTCAATTTGTGTAAAATGTTCTTGGGGAAAGAGATGCAAAGGAAGTTTTCTTTGGCTCTATTGAATCAATTTGGATAATATGAACCAACATCATTTACAGTAAAAAAAAAAAAAAAAAGTAAATTTTTGCCTTTGACTATTGTTTCCAACCATGTTGCAGTGAAAAGAACAAGGTTTGGAAATCGGGGCCCCTGTATCTGCTGTCTACTACTTGTGACCTTGTGACCCTTCACAAGTGGATTAATGTTTCCTTGGGCCGTTTGTGGCCTTATCTTAATGGGCCTGCCCTTTATTGCGGACAATTTGGGAGGGTAGTGAGTAGATTATTACAGTTTTTTCTTCTGAAAAACTTTATTAAATCATAATTCACATTAATGTATGCATATCTTATTGTACAACTCTATGAATTTTTTACATATATGTACACCACATAAACTGCCCGGATTAAGATATGGAACTTTTCCAATATCCTAGAACAAGGTACAAGGTGTATCCCTTGTACCTTTTCTCGGTCAGTAGCCTCCTCAGAGGTAACTGCTATTCTTCTGTCACCAGTGACTAGTCATGCCCATTTTGAACATTATGTAAATATTGTAGCTTTATAAATGTTGTTCTGAATTGTATTGCTTTTTATTTTAAATTTCCTGTTGTTTCTTACACACACATACACACACACACACACACACGTTGATTTAGTTAGTATATTGACCTTGGATTCCTATGATCTGGTGGTTAAATTAGCATTTTATTAAATCTAATAGTTTGGAAATTCTTTTGAATTGTTTATACAATATGTCATTTGTGAATAATGACGGTTTTATATATGTCTTTCTAATCTTTATATTGGTTAGGACTTCTGGTACAGTGTTGAATAGAAGTGCCAACAAGGTATATCCTTTCATTCAGTACCGTATGATATTTGTATGATATTTGTGGTAGGCTTTTGTAGATACTCTGTATCAGATTAAAGAAATTCCTAAGAGACAGCCAACTTTAAGGCAAGAAATATTGGTAAAAGTAAAGGGGATACTTCATAATGATGATAGATTGTTAGGAAGATATAATAATCCTAAATTTGTATATTCCTACTAAAATAAATTTAAAATATATAAAGCAAAAATATTCAGACTAAAAGGAGAAATAGACAAATTGATAATTATAGTTGGGAAATTTTATGTGTCACTTTCAGTAATTGGTAATACAAGCAAACAAAAAAATCAGTAAGGATATATGTTTGACCAGCATATTAGTAAAATTTGCCTAATTGATATAGATATATTGGTATATGTATGTTTATACATGTGTATATATATTACAACACTTGACAGCTGAAGACTTCATATTTTTTTTTAAGAGCAGAAGGAAGGTTTATTAAAATCGATCAACTGCTGGCCTCTAAAGCAAGTCCTTAAAAAACAAAAAGTCAAAAGATTGAAATCATAGAGAGCATATTCTCTGACCACAGTGGAATTAAACTACAAATAAATAACAGAGAGATAACGAGAAAACCTGCTAGGTTTTTGAAATTAACCTATTTTCAGTGTTAAAGAAGAAATCATATTGGGAATTAGAAATTATTTAAAAATGAATGATAATAAAAGTATGATATAAAAATTGTGGGATATAGCTAAAGCAGAAGGGGGAATTTTTAGCTTTAAATGCATTTTTTGGTAAAGAAGAATGTTTGAAAATCAGTGCACTAAACTTCCATTTCAAGAAGTTAAAAAAAAATGACAGCAAATTAAACCTAAAATAGAGGGAAGATAATTACAAGAGCAGAAATCAATGAAAGGGAAAGTAAATGTATAGTAGAAATCTACAATGCTACTTAGCAAGACTGAGCAAGAAAAAGAAACACAAATTATATCAGCAGTTAAAAAGAAGATATCTACACATCTTAAGACATTAAAAATAAAACAAAATGATATAAACTTTATGCTGATTAAGTTGACAATTTAGATTGAAAAGAACGAATTCCTTGTACGTACTTAATAAGCTGATAAAATAAAATATAGAAAATCTGAATAATCCTGTATCTTTAAAGAAATTGAATCTTTGCTACAAAGCATTTCCATAAAGAAATCTCCAGGCCTGCTGCTGTCACTGGTCAATTCAGCTAAACATTTAAGGCAGAAGTAATATCAAGATAAACTCTTTCAGAGAACAGAAAAGGACGGAATGCTTTATAACTTATTTTATGAGGCCATTGTAGCACTGATACCAAAACATAACAAGTACATTATAAAAAAAAAATTACAGGCTAGTACCTCATAAGAACATAAGTGTAAAAATCCTGAACAAAAGATTGGCAGATTATATCCAGTGATATCTAAAAACGACAATACATTGTGAAAAGACAGGGTTTATTGCAGGAAAACAAGGTTGGCTAATTTTAAAAATTAATAAATTAAATTTACTAATTAACAGCTACAGGAAAAACACCACATTGATCATTTTAACAGATGAAGAAAAAAATTTTGATGAAAATTCCACCCTAGTTCCTGATTTTAAGAAATCTTGTCTGTAATTTTTACTTTCAATCTAGTTTTGCTTCCGACCTAATTTTAATATCAATCTTATATGTAAAGTATGCCTCTTATAAACAGCATGTAGTCTTTTTTTGTTTTCTTATTTTAAAATCCAATCTGACGATTTTTGTGTTTTGATTGAACTGTTTTTTTCGTTTTCATTTAATGTATTTATTGGCATATTGGGTTTAAACCCATCACATTGCTGTTTGGTTTCTGAAAGTGTAGATAACTTTTTTCATTTATTTTTTTCTCTTTCTGCCTTCTTTTGGCTTGATCATCTATGTTTTCAATTTTCATATTTTTTTTCTCAGGTTTAAAATGTATATTCTCATAGTGGTTACCATCAACATTCCAATATGCATTCCTGTTCTGTTCCAGTTGACCTTAAGTTAATATACTTCCATAATAATGGGAGAACCAACTTTGTAACTCACTTACCATCTCTTACCTTTTAATGTTTTTGTCGTATATACTTTTACTTTCTGTATTATTTTCTATACTTTTTTTTTTTTGCGGTACGTGGGCCTGTCACTGATGTGGCCTCTCCTGCTGCGGAGCACAGGCTCCGGATGTGCAGGCTCTTGACTCTTTGAATTTTGGTTTTCTCAGGGTATATGCCCAGTAGTGGGATTGCTGGGTCATATGGTAGTTCTATTTGTAGTTTTTTAAGGAACCTCCATACTGTTCTCCATAGTGGCTGGATCAATTCACATTCCCACCAGCAGTGCAAGAGTGTTCCCTTTTCTCCACACCCTCTCCAGCATTTATTGTTTCAAGATTTTTTGATGATGGCCATTCTGACTGGTGTGAGATGATATCTCATTGTAGTTTTGATTTGCATTTCTCTAATGATTAATGATGTTGAGCATTCTTTCAAGTATTTGTTGGCAGTCTGTATATCTTCTTTGGAGAAATGTCTATTTAGGTCTTCTGCCCATCTTTGGATTGGCTTGTTTGTTTTTTTGTTATTGAGCTGCATGATCTGCTTGTAAATTTTGGAAATTAATCCTTTGTCAGTTGCTTCATTTACAAATATTTTCTCCCATTCTGAGGGTTGTCTTTTGGTCTTGTTTATGGTTTCCTTTGCTGTGCAGAAGCTTTGAAGTTTCATTAGGTCCCATTTGTTTATTCTTGTTTTTATTTCCATAACACTAGGAGGTGGGTCTAAAAGGATCTTGCTGTGATTTATGTCATAGAATGTGCTGCCTATGTTTTCCTCTAGGAGTTTGATAGTTTCTGGCCTTACATTTAGGTCTTTAATCCATTTTGAGCTTATTTTTGTATATGGTGTTAGGGAGTGATCTAATCTCATACTTTTACATGTACCTGTCCAGTTTTCCCAGCACCACTTATTGAAGAGGCTGTCCTTTCTCCACTGTACATTCCTGCCACCTTTATCAAAGATAAGGTGACCATATGTGCGTGGGCTTATCTCTGGGCTTTCTATCCTTTTCCATTGATCTATATTTCTGTTTTTGTGCCAGTACCATACTGTCTTGATTACTGTAGCTGTGTAGTATAGTCTGAAATCAGGGAGCCTGATTCCTCCAGCTCCATTTTTCATTCTCAAGATTGCTTTGGCTATGGGGTCTTTTGTGTTTCCATACAAACTGTGAAATTTTTTGTTCTAGTTCTGTGAAAAACGCCAGTGGTAGTTTGATAGGGATTGCATTGAATCTGTAGATTGCTTTGGGTAGTAGAGTCATTTTCACAATGTTGATTCTTCCAATCCAACAACATGGTATATCTCTCCATCTATTTGTATCATCTTTAATTTCTTTCATCAGTGTCTTATAATTTTCTGCATACAGGTCTTTTGTCTCCTTAGGTAGCTTTATTCCTAGATATTTTATTCTTTTTGTTGCAATGGTAAATGGGAGTGTTTTCTTCATTTCACTTTCAGATATTTCATCATTAGTGTAGAGGAATGCAAGAGATTTCTGTGCATTAATTTTGCATCCTGCTACTTTACCAAATTCATTGATTAGCTCTAGTAGTTTTCTGGTAGCATCTTTAGGGTTCTCTATGTATAGTATCATGTCATCTGCAAACAGTGACAGCTTTACTTCTTCTTTTCTGATTTGGATTCCTTTTATTTCCTTTTCTTCTCTGATTGCTGTGGCTAAAACTTCCAAAACTATATTGAATAAGAGCGGTGAGAGTGGGCAACCTTGTCTTGTTCCTGATCTTAGTGGAAATGCTTTCAGTTTTTCACCATTGAGGATGATGTTGGCTGTGGGTTTGTCTTATATGGCCTTTATTATGTTGCAGAAAGTTCCCTCTATGCCTGCTTTCTGCAGGGTTTTTATCATAAATGTGTGTTGAATTTTGTCGAAAGTTTTCTCTGCATCTATTGAGATGATCATGTGGTTTTTCTCATTCAATTTGTTAATATGGTTTATCACATTGATTGATTTGCATATATAGAAGAATCCTTGCATTCCTGGAATAAACCCCACTTGATCATGGTGTATGATCCTCTTAATGTGCTGTTGGATTCTGTTTGCTAGTATTTTGTTGAGGATTTTTGCATCTATGTACATCAGTGATAACGGCCTGTAGTTTTCTTTCTTTGTGACATCCTTGTCTGGTTTTGGCATCAAGGTGATGGTGGCCTTGTAGAAGGAATTTGGGAATGTTCTTCCCTCTGCTGTATTTTGGAAGAGTTTGAGAATTATAGGTGTTAGCTCTTCTCTAAATGTTTGATAGAATTCGCCTGTGAAGCCATCTGGTCCTGGGCTTTTGTTTGTTGGAAGATTTTTAATCACAGTTTCAATTTCAGTGCTTGTGATTGGTCTGTTCATATTTTCTATTTCTTCCTGATTCAGTCTTGGCAGGTTGTGCATTTCTAAGAATTTGTCCATTTCTTCCAGGTTGTCCGTTTTATTGGCATAGAGTTGCCTGTAGTAATTTCTCATGATCTTTTGTATTTCTGCAGTGTCAGTTGTTACTTCTTCTTTTTCATTTCTAACTCTATTGATTTGTGTCTTCTCCCTTTTTTTCTAGATGCGTCTGGCTAATGGTTTATCTATTTTGTTTATCTTATCAAAGAACCAGCTTTTAGTTTTATTAATCTTTGCTGTCGTTTCCTTCATTTCTTTTTCATTTATTTCTGATCTGATTTTTATGATTTCTTTCCTTCTGCTAACTTTGGGGTTTTTTTGTTCTTCTTTCTCTAATTGCTTCAGGTGCAAGGTTAGGTTGTTTATTCGAGATGTTTCCAGTTTCTTAAGATGGGCTTGTATTGCTATAAACTTCCCTCCTAGAACTGCTTTTGCTGCATCCCATAGGTTTTGGGTCGTCGTGTCTCCATTGTCATTTGTTTCTAGGTATATTTTGATTTCCTCTTTGATTTCTTCAGTGATCACTTTGTTATTAAGTAGTGTATTGTTTAGCCTCCATGTGTTTGTATTTTTTACAGATCTTTTTCTGTAATTGATATCTAGTCTCGTCGTGTTGTGGTCAGAAAAGATACTTGATAAAATTTCAATTTTCTCTAAATTTACCAAGACTTGATTTGTGACCCAAGATATGATCTATCCTGGCGAATGTTCCATGAGCACTTGAGAAAAATGTGTATTTTGTTGTTTTTGGCTGGAGTGTCCTATAAATATCAATTAAGTCCATCTTGTTTAATGTATCATTGAAACCTTCTGTTTCCTTATTTATTTTCATTTTGGATGATCTGTCCATTGGTGAAAGTGGGGTGTTAAAGTTCCCTACTATGAATGTGTTACTGTCGATTTCCCCTTTTATGGCTGTTAGTATTTGCCTTATGTATTGAGGTGCTCCTTTGTTGGGTGGATAAATATTTACAATTGTTATATTTTCTTCTTGGATCCATCCCTTGATCATTATGTAGTGTCCTTCTTTGTCACTTGTAATAGTCTTTATTTTAAAGTCTATTTTGTCTGATATGAGAATTGCTAGTCCAGCTTTCTTTTGGTTTCCATTTGCATGGAATATCTTTTTCCATCCCCTTACTTTCAGTCTGTATGTGTCTCTAAGTCTGAAGTGGGTCTCTTGTAGGCAGCATATATATGGCTCTTGTTTTTGTGTCCACTCAGCCAATCTATGTCTTTTGGTGGGAGCATTTAGTCCATTTACATTTAAGGTAATTATCAATATGTATGTTCCTATTCCCATTTTCTAAATTGCTTTGGGTTCGTTATTGTAGGTCTTTTCCTTCTCTTGTGTTTCTTGCCTAGAGAAGTTCCTTTAGCATTTGTTGTAAAGCTGGTTTGGTGGTGCTGAAGTCTCTCAACTTTTGCTTGTCTGTAAAGGTTGTAATTTCTCCATCAAATCTGAATGAGATCCTTGCTGGGTAGAGTAATCTTGGTTGCAGGTTTTTCTCCTTCATCACTTTAAATATGTTCTGCCACTCCCTTCTGGCTTGCAGAGTTTGTGCTGAAAGATCAGCTCTTAACCTTATGGGGATTCCCTTGTGTGTTATTTGTTGTTTTTCCCTTGCTGCTTTTAATATGCTTTCTTTGTATTTAATTTTTGACAGTTTGATTAATATGTGTCTTGGCGTATTTCTCCTTGGATTTATCCTGTATGGGACTCTGTGTGCTTCCTGGACTTGATTAACTATTTCCTTTCCCATATTAGGGAAGTTTTCAACTATAATCCCTCCAAAGTTTTCTCAGTCCCTTTCTTTTTCTCTTCTAATTCTGGAAGCCCTATAATTCGAATGTTGGTGCGTTTAATGTTGTCCCAGAGGTCTCTGAGACTGTCCTCAGTTCTTTTCATTCTTTTTTCTTTATTCTGCTGTGCAGTAGTTATTTCCACTATTTTATCTTCCAGGTCACTTATCCGTTCTTCTGTCTCAGTTATTCTGCTATTGATCCCATCTAGAGTATTTTCTATTTCATTATTGTGTTGTTCATCATTGTTTGTTTCATCTTTAGTTCTTCTAGGTCCTGTTAAATGTTTCTTGCATTTTGTCTATTCTATTTCGAAGATTTTGGATCACCTTTACTATCATTATTCTGAATTCTTTTTCAGGTAGACTGCCTATTTCCTCTTCATTTGTTAGGTCTGGTGGGTTTTTATCTTGCTCCTTCATCTGCTGTGTGTTTTTCTGTCTTCTCATTTTGCTTATCTTACTGTGTTTGGGGTCTCCTTTTTGCAGGCTGCAGGTTTGTAGTTCCTGTTGTTTTTGGTGTCTGTCCCCAGTGGCTAAGGTTGGTTCAGTGGGTTGTGTAGGCTTCCTGGTGGAGGGGAGTAGTTCCTGTGTTCTGGTGGATGAGGCTGGTTCTTGTCTCTCTGGTGAGCAGGTCCACGTCTGGTGGTGTGTTTTGGGGTGTCTGTGGACTTATTATGATTTTAGACAGCCTCTCTGCTAATGGGTGGGGTTGTGTTCCTGTTTTGTTGTTTGACATAGGGTGTCCAGCACTGTAGCTTGCTGGTCGTTGAGTGAAGCTGGGTGCTGGCATTGAGATGGAGATCTCTGGGAGATTTTCGCCATTTGATATTATGTGGAGCTGGGAGGTCTGTTGTTGACCTGTGTTGTGAAGTTGGCTCTCCCACCGCAGAGGCACAGCACTGACTCCTGGCTGCAGCACCAAGAGCCTTTCATCCACACAGCTCAGAATAAAAGGGAGAAAAAGTAGAGAGAAAATTAGTAGAAGTAGGAAGAAAGAAAGAAAGGAAGGAAGGAAGGAAGCAAGAAAGGAAAGAAGGAAAGAAAGGGAGGGAGGGAGGGAGGGACGGTGGGAGGAGGGAAGGAAGGAAGGAAGGAGGGAAGGAAGGAAAACAGAAAGAAGATAAAATAGAGCAAAATATAATAAAGTTATTAATTAAAAAATAATTATTAAGAAAAAAATTTAAAAAACGGACAGATAGAACCTTAGGACAAATGGTGGAAGCAAAGCTATACAGACAAAATCTCACACAGAAGCATACACACTCACAAAAAGAGGAAAAAGGGGGAAAATCATAAATCTTGCTTTCAAAGTCCACCTTCTCAATTTGGGATGATTCGTTGTCTATTATGTATTCCACAGTTGCAGGGTACATCTAGTTGATTGTGGAGCTTTAATCCACAGCTTCTGAGGCTGCTGGGAGAGATTTCCCTTTCCCTTCTTTGTTCTCACAGCTCCCAGGGGCTCAGCTTTGGATTTGGCCCCGCCTCTGAGTGTAGGTCGCCAGACGGCGCTTTTCGCTCAGACAGGATGGAGTTAAAGGAGCCGCTTTTCGCTCAGACAGGATGGAGTTAAAGGAGCCGTTGATTCGGGGGCTCTGGCTCATTCAGGCTGGCGGGAGGGAGGGGCATGGAGTGTGGGGCGACCTTGCGGTGGCAGCCGCTGGCGTGATGTTGCACCAGCCTGAGGCTCGTTGTGCGTTCTCTCGGGGAAGTTGTCCCTGGATCCCGGGAACCCGGCAGTGGCGGGCTGCACAGGCTGTCCGGAAAGGAGGTGTGGAGAGTGACCTGTGCTCGCACACAGGCTTCTTGGCGGCAGCAGCAGCAGCCTTAGCGTCTCCTGCCCGTCTCTGGGGTCCACGCTTTTAGCCGCGGCTCGCGCCCGTCTCTGGAGCTCCTTTAAGCAGAGCTCTTAATCCCCTCCCCTCGCGCACCAGGAAACAGAGGGAAGAAAAAGTCTCTTGCCTCTTTGGCAGCTCCAGACCTTTTCCCGGACTCCCTCCCGGCTAGCCGTGGCGCACTAGCCCCTTCAGGCTGTGTTCACGCTGCCAACCCCAGTCCTCTCCCTGAGCTCTGACCAAAGCCCAAGCCCGAGCTCGCAGCCCCGCCCACCCCGGCGGGTGAGCAGACAAGCCTCTCGGGTTGGGGAGTGCTGGTCGGCACCGAGCCTCTGTGCGGGAATCTACCCGCTTTGCCCTCCGCACCCCTGTTGCTGCGCTCTCCTCCGCGGCCCCAAAGTTCTCCCCCCGCCGCCACTTGCAGTCTCCGCCCACGAAGGTGCTTCCTAGTGTGTGGAAACCTTTCCTCCTTCACAGCTCCCTCCCACTGGTGCAGGTCCCATCCCTATTCTTTTGTCTCTGTTTATTCTTTTTTCTTTTGCCCTACCCAGGTACGTGGGAGGTGTCTTGACTTTTGGGAGGTGTGAGATCTTCTGCCAGCGTTCAGTAGGTGTTCTGTAGGAGTTGTTCCACGTGTAGATGTATTTCTGATGTATCTGTGGGGAGGAAGGTGATCTCCGCGTCTTACTCTTCCGCCATCTTCTCCTCCTCAATGGTGTATGATCCTTTTAATGTGCTGTTGGATTCTGTTCGCTAGTATTTTGTTGAGGATTTTTGCATCTATGTTCATCAGTGATATTGGCCTGTAGTTTTCTTTTTGCGTGACATCTTTTTCTGGTTTTCATATCAGAGTGATGGTGGCCTAGTAGAATGAGTTTGGGAGTGTTCCTCCCTCTGCTCTATTTTGGAAGAGTTTGAGAAGGATAGGTGTTAGCTCTTTTCTAAATGCTTGATAGAATTTGCCTGTGAAGCCATCTGGTCCTGGGCTTTTGTTTGTTGGAAGATTTTTAATCACAGTCTCAATTTCAGTGCTTGTGATTGGTCTGTTTATATTTTGTATTTCTTCCTGGTTCAGGTTCAGAAGGTTGTGCTTTTCTAAGAATTTGTCCATTTCTTCTAGGTTGTCCATTTTATTGGCATATAGATGCTTGTAGTAATCTCTCATGATTTTTATTTCTGCAGTGTCAGGTGTTACTTCTCCTTTTTCATTTCTAATTCGGTTGATTTGAGTCTTCTCCCTTTTTTTCCTGGTGAGTCTGGCTTATGGTTTTTCAGTTTTGTTTACCTTCTCAAAGAACCAGCTTTTAGTTTTATTGATCCTTGCTATTGTTTCCTTCATTTCTTTTTCATTTATTTCTGATTTGATCTTTATGATTTCTTTCCTTCTGCTAACTTTGGGGTTTTTCTTGTTCTTTCTCTAATTTCTTTAGTTTTTAGGTTAGGTTGTTTATTTGACATTTTTCTTGTTTCTTGAGGTAGGCTTGTATTGCTATAAACTTCCCTCTTAGAACTGCTTTTGCCGCATCCCATAGGTTTTGCATTGTCTTGTTTTCATTGCCATTTGTTTTGAGGTATTTTTGATTTCCTCTTTGATTTCTTCAGTGATCTCTTGTTTATTTAGTAGCATGTTTTTTAGCCTCCATGTGTTTGTATTTTTTACAGATTTTTTCCTGTAATTGATATCAAGTGTCATAGCGTAGTGGCCAGAAAAGATACTTGATATTATTTCAGTTTTCTTAAATTTACCAAGGCTTGATTTGTGACCCAAGATATGGTCTATCCTGGAGAATGTTCCATGAGCACTTGAGGAGAAAGTGTATTCTGTTGTTTTTGGATGGAACGTCCTATAAGTATCAGTTAAGTCCATCTTGTTTAATGTGTCATTTAAAGCTTGTGTTTCCTTATTTATTTTCATTTTGGATGATCTGTGCATTGGTGAAAGTGGGGTGTTAAAGTACCCTACTCTGATTATGTTACTGTCGATTTCCCCTTTTATGGCTGTTAGCATTTGCCTTATGTACTGAGGTGCTCCTATGTTGGGTGCATAAATATTTACAGTTATATCTTCTTCTTGGATTGATCCCTTGATCATTATGTAGTGTCCTTCTTTGTCTCTTGTAATAGTCTTTGTTTTAAAGTCTATTTTGTCTGATATGAGAATTGCTACTCCAGCTTTCTTTTGATTTCCATTTGCAAGGAATATCTTTTCCCATCCCCTCACTTGAAGTCAGTATGTGTCCCTAGGTCTGAAGTGGGTTTCTTGTAGACAGTATATATATGGGTCTTGTTTTTGTATCCGTTTAACCAGTCTTTATCTTTTGGTTGGAGGATTTTATTTATTTATTTATTTTCATAAATTTAGTTATTTTATTTATATATTTTTGGCTGCATTGGGTTTTCATTGTGGTGCACGGGCTTCTTGTTGTGGTTTCTCTTTTTGTGGAGCATGGGCTCTAGGCATGCGGGCTTCAGTTGTTGTGGCACGCGAACTCAGTAGTTGTGGCTCGCGAGCTCTAGAGCACAGGCTCAGTAGTTGTGGCACATGGGCTTATTTGCTTCGCGGCATGTAGGATGTTTCTGGACGAGGGCTTGAACCTGTGTCCCGTGCATTGGCAGGCAGATTCCTAACCACTGCGCCACCAGGGAAGCCCTTTTTGGAGTATGTAATGCATTTACATTTAAGGTAATTATTGATATATATGTTCCTATTACCATTTTCTTAATTGTTTTGTTTTTGTAGGTCTTTTCCTTCTCTTGTGTTTCCTACCTAGAGAAGTTCCTTTAGCATTTGTTGTGAAGCTGGTTTGGTGGTGCTGAATTCTCTTAACTTTTGCTTGTCTGTAAAGGTTTTAATTTCTCCATCAAATTTGAATGAGATCCTTGCTGTGTAGAGTAATCTTGGTTGTAGGTTTTTCCGTTTCATCACTTTAAATGTGTCCTGCCACTCCCTTCTGGCTTGCAGAGTTTCTGCTGAAAGATCAGCTGTTAACCTTGTATGTTATTTGTTGCTTTTCGCTTACTGCTTTTAATATTTTTTCTTTGTTTAATTTTTGATAGTTTGAGTTAATGTGTCTCAGTGTGTTTCTCTTTGTGTGTATCCTCTATGGGACTCTGTGCTTCCTGGACTTGACTGACTTGTTTCCTTTCCCATGATATGGAAGTTTTCAACTATAATCTCTTTAAATATTTTCTCAGACCCCCCCACCTTTTTTTTTTTTTTGTAGTATGCGGGCCTCTCACTGTTGTGGCCTCTCCCGTTGCGGAGCACAGGCTCCGGACATGCAGGCTCAGTGGCCATGGCTCACGGGCCTAGCCGCTCCGTGGCATGTGGGATCTTCCCGAACCGGGGCATGAACCTGTGTCCCCTGCATCGGCAGGCGGACTCTCAACCACTGTGCCACCAGGGAACCCCTCAGACACTTTCTTTTTGTCTTCTTCTTCTGGGCCCCCTATAATTCGAATATTGGTGCGTTTAACGTTGTCCCAGAGGTCTCTGAGACTGTCCTCAATTCTTTTCATTCTGTTTTCTTTATTCTGTTCCCTGTTTGTTATTTCCACTATTTTATATTCCAGCTCACTTATCTGTTCATCTCCCTCAGTTATTCTGCTATTGATTCCTTCTAGAGTATTTTTAAGTTAAGTTATTGTGTTGTTCATCACTGTTTGTTTGCTTAGTTCTTCTAGATCCTTGTTAAATGTTTCTTGTATTTTCTCAATTGTGTTTCCGAGACTTTGGATTATCTTTATCATTACTCTGAATTCTTTTTCAGGGAGGTTGCCTATTTCATTTTCATTTATTTGGTCTTGTAGGTTTTTACCTTGCTCCTTTGTCTGTAACGTATTTTTTTGTCATTTCCTTTTTTTTTTTTTTATGGGTGGGGCTGTATTCCTGTCTTACTGATTGTTTGGCCTGAGACGTCCAGCACTGGAGTTTGCAGGCAGTTGGATAGAGCTGGGTCTTTGTGCTGAGATTAGGACCTCCAGGAGGCCTCACTCTGATTAATGTTCCCTGGGGTCTGAGGTTCTCTATTAGTCCAGTGGTTTGGACTCAGAGCTCCCACCATAGGAGCTTGGGCTGACCTCCGGCCTGGGAGCCAAGATCCTGCAAGCCACATGGTGCGGCAAAAAAAAGAAAAAAAAAAGGAGCAGTACAATATCAAAGAATAAAAAACAAAATAAAATTAGAAAAATAAAAAATATATTATGAAAAGTAAAAATATAATTGGAACAACTGTAGTAATGTAAAATAAAACGACAACAGAAAATAGAAAAAAAGGAGGGGGGGCCGTGCAGGGGGAACAAGCCAAATGGAGAGAACAATAACAAAGTATAAAGAATAAAGTAAAATTAGAAAAAGAAAAGATTTATTAGGAATAATAAAAATATAAATGAATCAAGAACAATGAATCAACAAGGTAAAACAGGACCCCAATCTAAAAGAGGAAAAAAAAAAAAAAACCCTGGGTGGGGGGGGAGCTCTCAGGCAGGGGTGGGGTTTACAGTGGGGTGAGACCTAGGCAGGTGGGGGGGGTTGATGTTTGAGTGTAGGGCAGGGCCTCTGCTTAGGACCTGCAGGGAAGGGGAGAGGCAGCATGTGGAAAGGAGGGCCTCTGCAGTGTGGAGTTCTGAGTTTGGAGGTAAGGCCCTGGGTGAGGGTGTGTGGGTGGGGTTTAGGCCCAGCACATCGGAGGGGGTCTCAGAGGGGGTCTCCGAGTATAGAGGTAGGGCCCTGGGTGTGGGTGTAGGGGCGGGGCTTGGGCTCTGCATGGCAGGGGGGAGACTCCAAGGGCACAGGATTAGGCCCGGGAGCCCAACAGGCTTCCCAGTGCCTAAGTGGACAGGGAAAGCTCTGGCCCCGTTCCCTTCCATTCCTCCATGCCCCCACTCCCCATCTCCCCCAGGGTCTCCCCAGTCCCCGCTGGACCCCTAACCATGGGTGTGTCCCGCTGGGTGTAGGAACTCCTCCCCTCACCTCAGGGGTGCCAGTCCTAGAGGTCTGGCCTTTACTTTTGCTCCCCGTTCCCTCCCTCCCACTCCCTCAGGACCCATGTGGCTGGAGGGGGCCTCGGTGGGCAGAGGATCAGGCCCAGGATCTCAGCAGGCTCCTGGGGGCGCAAGTGGGCAGGGGAGACCTGGCCACGCTCCCTTTTGCTCCTTTGTCTTCCTGGTGGTCCCCCAATTTCCCCCTTCGGGTGTGAGATCCCTTCCTCTCCTTCAGCTGCTCTTCAGGGGTGCCAGTCCTGTCCCACCTCTGCTTCCCCTCCCCCTCACCCCCCCATGCCCCATGGCCTACCCGGTTGCTGTGGGTTCCTCCCATCCCCTTAGGTGTCTGTGGTCCCTCACCGGTGCCTGGTAGATGCCCTAGTTGTGCGGACACATGAATCCGTGTCCTCCTAGTCTGCCATCTTGACTCTGCCCCCTTGTGTATAAGTTTTTGCATAGACATATATTATCAGTTCTTTGGGTATGTACCTGGGAGTGTTTGGTAGTCTGACAGGTCATTTCCCCGTTCCCCTCCTCCCCACTCCCCACCCCCACAAAAAAAGTCAGGTCCTAATACCTGGAAACTGTAAATGTTACTTTATTTGGAAAAAGTGTTTTGTAGATGTGACTAAATTAATGGTCTTGTGATGAGGAGGTTATCTTGGATTATCTGGATGGGCCCTAAATGCAATCACAGTTAAAGGGAGACAGAAGGGGACTTGATACAGACACAGAGGAAAAGACATACACATATGCAGGAGAAAGTTATGTGAAGACAGGCAGAGATTGGAGTGCTGTGGCCACTAGCCAAGGAATGGCAGCAACCACCGTAAATTGGAAGAGGAAAGGAACAGATTCTCTTCTAGAGTTTCTGGAGAGAGTGTATCCCTGTTGACAGCTTGATTTCAACCTTGTGATTTCAGACTTCTGGGCTCCAGAATTGTGAGATTATAATTTTTGTTGTTATAAGTCACCCAGTTTTTGTTAATTTGTTATAGCTGCCACAGGAAACCAATACAGAGTGAAATTGGTGGGTAATATGGTAATTCTATGTTTAATATTTTGAGGAACTACCAAAGTTTCCCAAAGGGGCTGCACCATTTTATGTTTCCACCAGCACTATATAAGAGTTCTAATTTCTCCAAATCCTTGCTCGTACCTGTTACTGTCTCTTTGATTATAGCTATCCTGGTGGTTGTGAAGTGGTACCTCATTATGGTTTGGATTTATATTTCCCTGATGAGTGATGATGTTCAGCATCTTTTTATGTGCTTACTGATCATTTATATATCTTCTTTGCAAAAATGTCTGTTCAGAGCCTTTGCCCATTTAAAAATTGGGTTATTTATCTTTTTATTGTAGAATTCTAAGAGTTGTAAACTTTATAGTTTTAGTTCTTACATTAGATCTGTGATTCATTTTAGTTAATTTTTGTATATGGTGGTAGGTATGGAGACAATCACTTTTGCCAAATTCTCAGTCATTACCTACATCTTCAAATATTGCTTTTGCTCTTTCTCTCTCTGTCTCTCCTCTCCATACAGTTGCATGCATACTAGATGTTTTGAATGTGTCTCACGTATCTCTTACGATCTTTTCTCTTTCTTCCATTTTTCTTTTTCCATTTGTGCTTCAGTTTGGATATTTTCTGTTGCACTGTCTTCGAGTTCATTATTCCTGTCTTCTGCTGTTTGACTTAATCAGTTTTTAATTTGAGGCATTGTATTTTTTTGGTTATAGAACATTTGTTTGATTGTTTTTATTATTACAATGCTTTAAAATTTTCATTTCTGTCCATTTTGTGCATCTTTTTCTCTATTTTATTTAACTTATTTATAGTAGTTATCTTAAAGTCCTTGTCTGTTAACTCTAATATTTGGAGCAATTTCTGCTTTTCACAGATTTTACTGTTTATTCCCTCTTTACTTTAGAACCTGTGGATTTAAAAAAATCTAGATTTTGTTTTTAGCTTGATTTTGGAAACAACAATGAGGCTTGTTGCAGGAAGAAGGAAGAATAGGGCAGACCCTGGCCCTTTGTTTTCTGGGTTAACAGGAAGGAAGTATTTGTTTTTCTGGAATTGCTCCTATAATGTACTGATTACTCAGGAGAGACAGTAAGAGCAATAGCATTAAAGAAAGAAGAAATCAGTATGACATGTGACTACTTGCTAATTTAAGTGCCATACTTGCTAATTTAATTGGTAAATGCTGTGTGGAGATAGGCCCTGAGCTAAAATATATTTAGATAGTGATAATCAACTTGATCTTTTGGCTTAGTAAGAATGATTAAGATCTATGCTTTTTAGCATAAAACATGTATTAGCATTTGTGGTTTTATAAACCCTATAAATTATTTCTTGGTTTTTTTGGCACTAATAGCTAAGGATGTCTTAAGTACATGAGTTGGTGAGTAGCTTTTAGTTTAGTCCCTTAAGAAAAATATCATTTCCTATGCATTCATTATTTTTGCAATATAGTAAAAATATTCTGAGTTTAGTAAATATTTGTGGGTTTTCTCTTACAGATGGTAAGATATTAACAAGTATGTAAAAGTGTTTACTGTGTTGGTCTGAATGGGTTTTCAAAGTTGATTATGATCATGATGATAACTCTATAATAGTTTTTGTTATATTCTTGTGTGCAGTGGACTTTTCTTATTTTTTGGAGTATTCATTTTCTTTTTTTAAGAACACGGCTTGATGAACTGAGAATGTTTCTAGAAAATGAGACCTGGGAACTTTGTCCTGTTAAGTCAAATTTCAGCATCTTGCAGCTTCACGTAAGTTTAAGAGCAAATAAATCAGTCTTTTATGTAGTCATCTTTAAAAGCAAACCATATATATGGAAACATTTATAAAATAATTAAATTAAGAAATAGTGCCTTTCCTTTTTTCCTTAAAAGTGATTAATAATAAGCCTCTTTTACAAGGTGATACTTTAATGGATGTCAAAATCTGTCTCTTTTTACAAATTCATTTTATACACTTGAGTAAAACTCCTTTGCCTGAAAAGAGTCACAATTAAAATAATTTGTTTTCTTTAGATTTCAGAAGAGGGTCTACTGCTTCATTTAAATTTTGCAGAAAAATCAGTTATATTTTGATGGCCTTTAATGAAAATGCTTATATTTGCAGAATGTTTGTCATTTCTTAAAGGGTCTAATAGGTTCTGAATTTATGCTGCAACTCATAAATTTGTCTGTAATGAGAAAATGCCTCAGAGATAAAAGAGGCACTTATTAAAGAAAACATAACTAAGTTTTGTTAGTTAATTGATTCCTTGAATCCTAGAATGTAATATGTGAAAATATCCTTATTTTTTTTTCTCTTGGTTGAAACATATTATAGATAAATATTTCTTGTGTGGTAGACCATGTCCTATCTGACAAATATCAAATATCAGAATACAGTATGTAAATTTAGATCCCTGTTTAGAAAGTCGAGTGTGTAGTTTTTGCCTTTAGAAGAAATGGCTTTCTAGAAAGAATTTTCTTATTCCTGGATAAATGTAAAGAATACATGATTAAAAGTTTTTTTAAAGGGACAGTGTTTATGCTCATATTGTATAATAGCTTACTTCTCATCCAGGTTTATCATATTGCTTTCCTAATGTGGAAATATTAAATACACTGAAACATGTTGATTAATAAATGCTTAAAGACAATCAAGTTAACATTAATATTAACATTATTTAGAGTTATTAAATTAAGATGATTCCTTAACATTATTTAGAATTCCAGCATTGATTTTAGAATCTCTATTTAAATACTTTTATTTGAATTTGTAGTTAACCATCAATTTGTGTGTGTGTGGGGGGGGTACATGTGTATATAAACTTGCTGTAATTAGAAAACAACTTTTTTACAAGGTACGTTGAAACATTTCCATCCAAGTGAGCATTATATCCTTTAAAGTGGTTACCTTGAAGTTTCAGTTATGTAAGATGAGTAAGTTCTAGAGATCTATGATACAACATTTTGCTTGTAGTTAACAATACTATACTGTGCACTTGAAGTTTTTTTAATGGTAGATCTCATGTTGTAACCACAATGGGGGAAAAAAGTAATTACATTGAAAGCTATTTAAAAATTTTTTGTCTTATTAATTTATAGTCACCCCTTGTTTAGAATTTTTTAAATAATGGCCTGATTTTTTTTTTTTTTTTTTTTTGCGGTACGTGGGCCTCTCACTGTTGTGGCCTCTCCCGTTGCGGAGCACAGGCTCCAGACGCGCAGGCTCAGCGGCCATGGCTCACGGGCCCAGCCGCTCCGTGGCATGTGGGATCTTCCCAGACCGGGGCACAAACCCGTGTCCCCTGCATCAGCAGGAGGACTCTCAACCACTGCGCCACCAGGGAAGCCCGTAATGGCCTGATTTTTAAGCATTATTGTGGATCTGATTTAATGTGTAGCTGCAATTTAAAAAGAAACTAAACACATCATTTGAAACTTAGTAAACCAATGTAATTTTAAAGAGGATTATCTCTGAATGTGAAAAATTTTAAATTGGGGAATAATATTAAAATGATTAAAAAGTATAAGAAGAATGTGTACTAAATTTTTGTTAAAAATGATTAAATCAAGAGTTTTGTAATTCGAAAGAACTTTAGCCATTATTCCATCTCTTCCTCTAATTAGCTGTATAATCTTGAACTTGGACCTGAATCCCTCTGGACTGCCTCAGTTTCCTCATCTGAGAAGTGTGTGATTTGGACTGGGTGCTATAACTCTCTAGTTTTGGTATTTGTGATTCTTTGATCTAGATCGACCCTTTCATTTTACAGATGAGGAAATGTAGGCATAGGGAATCAGGGGACATTCCCAATATTATGTAGGAAGTTAATGGAATATAATGGATTAAAGTCAAGCTAGGACTAGAAGATGTATCATCTGACCTCAGCATGTATTTTTGTTTTCAGCTTCTTGGTATATGAAGAAAAATAAATGAAAGTTTATAGACATCAATATAACAAAGAAAGTATATCTTTTATGCTTGGATTTCAATGTATTCACATAGAGTATCTCAAATGGTGCAAGCTATTTGAGTTAACAACAATTAGTTTTTATGAATGACTTTATTAAAACTGTACTCTACTAGGACTTTTGCTGTTATGTAAAAATTTTTAGAATTATCATTCAAATTGAAGTTATTTAAAAAAAATTTCTGTGCAGTTCCATAAAGTAAGCCAAAAGCAGCTTGATGCAGATAACCCTGTTTTAAGTGACATCAGCGACTGAGTTGTCTTTAGGAAAACCTTTGAACATGTATGTCCAAGTTTGTGCTTTCAGATAACTTGTAAGATTTAAAAATGAATAACCTAAAAAAAAAAGAATAACCTAAAGAATAGGATTGTTTTCTATACTAACTACATCTGCATTGATGGAATATGTTTATGTACTTGAATTTTATTGTTGTGGCTAAAAAGGATCTGGCTCCTTTTTTTTTTTTTTTTTTAAACATCTAGGAATTTAAATTCATGGAACAGTCACGTTCCCCATCAGTTTCACCCAATAAGCAGCCATCCTCAACTTCCTCAAAAATGGTAACCTTGTTTGAGCAGTACTGTAGTGGTGGGAATCCATTTGAAATTCAGGCTGACCACAAAGATGAAGAAACAGAAGATGTCCTGGCTTCTAATGGGGTATGTGGTGCTTTTAAAACATACTGTGGAACGTTAGTGGGATTTTCTTATTGAGTGTGTTGTACCCAATGAGCAAGGTAATTGACTAGATTTAGTCATACATTTACCACCCACCTTCCTGCCTATATACTTAGACACCTGTAATACTACTTGTACAGGTAATGAAGGGCTTTCCAGTATGCTTTCTTGACATTGTCCTTTTGAATGATAAGTTTTGCCTTTATGTTTATTTTATGTTGCTATTAGATTACTTTATGTTCTTACCAGGTTACTAATTGAGTAGGAGCATAGTTTATTCACTGCATAATTATATGATTTGTTGGATAGATGTATGAAGGAATAGATCATCTGCACTTTTTTCTCAACGCCACTTGTTGGGTAACTAAGGAAGTCATTTTGTTCCATGTCCCCTTAACTGAAACAGGGTAATGTCTTGTTTAATTACCTGGCAGGGATATTTTGAGGATTTAGGAATACAATGTTTTAACAGCACTCTGAGCAGCTCAAAAAACAGTATAAACTAGAAGTAGTGTGAGTTAATGGAAAGGTTTGCAGGCAGATGAATGAATATTACCTTTATTATTGATTAGCTGTGTGGATCTTGGCAAGTTATTGTGATTTTTTGACCCTCAGTTTCCCCATATTTACAATGAGGAAATACTTACTTCACAGCTACCTGTAGGGCGTTTTTACAGTATTTAATTTCCAGAGGGACTAGGTATAATTTTTATTTTAGATTTGATGAAGTTGAAGTGAAAACTGTTTGGGTTTGACAAAAATCTGTTGAATTTGCCTCCATAATTTTGGTTTGTTTTTGTTATTAAGTGCAGATATAATTTTAAAAATATTGTCATGAAAATATACCACTATCATGTTTTATCATGAAGTAGAAGTTATTCCATAGAGAACCATATTTAAAATTATAATTTAGTGATTCTCTGTGACATTTTGCCTCTATAAAGTAGACTAAACTGAAAGGAATTAAGTCATTCCAATATTTTTGAAATAATATATCCCTCTGCACTGGTGATTTGTTAATTTAAATCTCGCATAACATTTGATTCTCATTATTTCTGGCAGTTGTGTTCAATAAAGTAAGCACGAACTCTGAATTAACAAATACAGAACCGTTGTTCTTAAGCAAAATATGGGATTAAGTATCTGCAAGCCTCTGGTCACAACATTTCCACCAACTGGTCCATACACAACCTTGTTTTATGTGTGTTTTTCCTTAAAGACACCTAATTTAATGTAGTGCTGATTTGTTAACATTGAACACATGACCAACAGCACTGTAACTCATGCCTGAGTGAAGCTTATCTAACATATGTATTTTTACCTTAAGGCATATTACAGTCTTCTCGCACTTGGGAACACTAGACAGCACTTTAGTACTATGATTGGGGGGCATTCTGAACAGTGAAATCACCAGCAAAATGTACAAAAATTTTAAGAATGTGACACTAAATAGACTTTGAAAAGGGCACTTGCTTACAGCAGGAGAGCTGAAATAAGAAGGTAGAGTGTCGCCTTGCTTGCTCTTAGCTGGGAACATGTATGTAGGGTGACTCAAAAGTGTTTGCCACTCCACATGGCACATATCCGTGAATGACCAAGGAGTGTCATGAAGTATTGATATTGGGATTACAAATTGTATCAAGTAGGGAAATCTGCAAATAAAGAATCCTTGGAAATGAGGATCTGTTGTACTGTGGAACTGACCCTAGTTTGTGTAGAACACCTTTCTGAATGCCACCAGGATCACATTGTGTACAAGTGAGGGAGAATGTCTGTAATGTTTGTTTGTAGTTATTAATGTGTGATCTAATCTTCACAGGTACAGCATAAGTCCTGAGGGTCAGGGTCCACATCTTAAAACAGCCTGTCGTAATGCTTTAGACTCTTAAAAAATAGTTGTTGAATTCGGGGACTGACTTCTTCCCTTATTGTCATTATACTGGTCTCCTCAACTGGCATATGGGGACAAAACTTCCTCATAGAATTGTTTTGAAGATTCAGTGAGACAATTTATGGAAGCACTTAGCCCAGTACTTGGTTGAAACTCAATAAATGTTAGCCATTATTTAATCATATTAGTTTATAATACTAATCAGCAATAATGATGGTGGTACTGCCACTGCTTCCTTTGTTGTGCATGGACTCCACTGTCTTCTCCCTTGCCGGCACTGGGCCATGGTGCCAAAAAGATGATGAAAAGGCACTCTTCCTCTCAAGAGCAAGCCCACCATTTTTGTCCTTGCTCTCAGTAGTCCATAGCTGCTAAGCCTAATTTTCTAAGTTGCCCTTGGAATTAAATCTCATCATAATGAATTAGATAGAATATTAGCATGTGTGTTGTGTTTAATTAAGCTGACTTAATACTTCCAGCGTACCAGAATTGTATTCTCAAGCTTTTTATAATGAACTAGCAAAATGGAAATAAATAGGATGAAACCACTTGAAGGAAGAGTTTTTTTAATCAAATAAACACTCTTTTCCTGTTCTAAGGTCTAGCAGGGTATGTGTTTGTTTTCATTTGTTTATATGGAGATTCTTTTGGGCATTTATAAGCATTTGAAATACAATGTTTGTATTTTCTTTTGAGCTGGTTAAGGTAGGATGATAAAGAAGAAAATGGAAAGTTAATATGATTTCTTGATGGCAAAATTAAAGCTCAGTTATTAAGAACTTTCATCTGTCATGTACTTCTTATAAAATTGGATACTTTTTTACTGTGTTGAAAGACTCCAAGAAAGGTTGGTTCTTCGTGCCCATTGTTGAATAATATACTGTGTTCTTTATAGTATGAATCTGATGAACAAGAAAAAAGTGCCTATCAGGAGTATGACAGTGACAGTGATGTTCCTGAGGAACTAAAACAAGATTATGTTGATGAGCAGACAGGTGATGCTCCTGTGAAAAGGTACTTATTCTTGGAATTTATGGTACTTCTCATTTTATGTTGCACGTTTAACATATAGGATTTACTTGAAAGGTTAAGGAAAAAAACTCATTAAACTTTTCTTTTGGTTATAGTGTCATGTGACAGAGGTTACTGTTTGTTTTTTTTTTTTAAACATCTTTATTGGAGTATAATTGCTTTACAATGGTGTGTTAGTTTCTGCTGCATAACAAAGTGAATCAGTTATACATATATCCCCATATCTCCTCCCTCTTGCATTTCCCTCCCACCCTCCCTACCAACCCCTCTGGGTGGTCACAAAGCACCAAGCTGATCTCCCTGTGCTACATGGCTGCTTCCCACTAGCTATCCATTTTACATTTGGTAGTGTATATATGTCCATGCCACTCTCTCACTTCATCCCAGCTTACCCTTCCCCCTCCCCGTGTCCTCAAGTCTGTTCTCTATGTCTGCATCTTTATTCCTGTCTTGCCCCTAGGTTCTTCAGAACCCTTTTTTTTTTTTTTGGTTCCATATATATGTGTTAGCATACGGTATTTATTTTTCTCTTTCTGACTTCAATCTGTATGACAGTCTCTAGGTCCATCCACCTCACTACAGATACCTCAGTTTCATTTCTTTTTATGGCTGAGTAATAGTCCATTGTATATATGTGCCACATCTTCTTTATCCATTCATCTGTTGATGGACACTTAGGTTGCTTCCATGTCCTGGCTATTGTAAATAGAGCTGCAATGAACATTGTGGTACATGACTCTCAGCAATCCCACTACTGGGCACATACCCTGAGAAATTAATGTATTTTAAAAATGATTCCTGGAAGGCTAAAAATGTAGTTTTTTTGATAATGGGCATAACCCAAGAACTCTTAATCTAGAGATCAGTGGTTTTTGCAGAAAAACAAACTTTTGATTTATAGAATCAGTGCCGCCTTTGGAGGCGGTTTATGCTTCACATAGATCAATTTATGTTTCACATTGATTTCCTTTTTCTCAAGGAGGAAAATAGTCATTTGTTTTGTATGTGGCTTTGCTGCCTCAATCTAGTAAATACAGAAAAATCTTCCCAATGTCATTGATATTTTGAGCCTTCTATTAAGGTTCCTATTTTTGTACTCGAGTTTTGTTTTATGATAAACTGTCTTCTTCAAAAACTGTGGTAACTGTATAAGAATTTTTGTCACCTTCTTTAAATTGGGCCTGATTCTGATTTGTGAGTGAGGTAGTTTCATGACTGAGTATCAGATATTGAGTGACCACAAATATACTTTATTTTTAATGATAGATTTAAGTATAGTCTTCCCTACCCTTTACCCCCAAAGTACCTAGTGAATACTTGATTGATTTGATACCCTGATTGATGTAATCTCTCACCTCAAAAGTGAACAACTCATATAATTGGGGATATTTTAATTGGGGAAATTTGTTTCCATTGATTTACACAAATATGTGGTATTTAATTATCTACATCTATGATCCATTATGAACTGAATAGAACTATTTTGTTGGACTTTTTCATTAGATGTTTTGAGTATGTTTTTACTAAAAGGAAAGGTCTAATTAAGTTGAAATGAACAAACGTCTGCCACTATATGTGTATGTCCTGGCATTCTTTGTAGGGTTATGCAGCCTCTTAAACTGTCTTTAACCTACCCCTAAGAAATATACACCATGTAAACTACTGATTGCAGTTAACCAGTCGACTGTTATATCAATTCCAACTTCTAAGTGTCTCTTGAATTTATCAAAATTTCTTGTATTTCACTGCTACCCTCCTAGTTCATGCAGAAATCTCTGGGCCAGGTTATTGAATCAGCCTCCTTACCGTGGCTTCCCATTTCCAGTCTTAACCCTTTCTGATCTGTTCTTGGATACAAATTTAGATTTTTCTTTTATATACAAATTTGATCATGTTATTTTCCTGGTTAAAATGTTTAATGGCTCACCACTGCATTTAAGATATGGTTCATACTCGTTATAATCATGAGGTTCAGTTCCTTTCAGTGATCTGGCCTTTACTTACCTCCTTTCTTATCACATTTCCCTCTGCCCACTCATTCTCCAGGCTACCACTGTCAACTCCTTGCGCTTCTTTAAGCGTACTCTGTTCTCTTACTTCCGATCTTAATTACATGTTGTCCCCTTTTTTCCTGTACTTACCATATAACTTCTACTTTTTCTTTGAATCTAGTGCTGCCCCCCAACTCCAGACTTTACCATTATACTTTATGCCTAATCCAGATTCTAAGGAAGGTATTTTTCATATTTGTAGGTCTGAAATCAGGATGCTTGGTACAGTTGATGTATAATTTTCCTAGAACATTTTTTTAAGTGACATAACTTCTTTTTTTGTTTATTATTTTATTTATTTGTTTTTTATTGAAGTATAGTTGATTTACAATATCGTGTTAGTTTTCAGTGTACAGCAAAGTGATTTGCTTATACATATATGTGTATATATATTCTTTTTAAAAATTCTTTTCCATTATAGTTTATTATAAGGTATTGAATATAGTCCCCCATGCTATACAGTAAATGCTTATTGTTTATCTATTTTATATCTATTTTTATGCATCTGTTAATCCCACACTCCCAGCTTATCCCCCCCTACTTCTCCTTTGGTAACCATAAGTTTGTTTTCTATGTCTGCGAGTCTGTTTCTGTTTTGTAAATAAGTTCATTTGTACTATTTTTTAGATCCCACATATAAGTGATATCATATAATATTTGTCTTTGTCTGACTTAATTCACTTAGTGTGATAATCTCTAGGCCCATCCATGTTGCTGCAAATGGCATTATTTCATTCTTTTTTATGGCTGAGTAATATTCCATTGTATACATACACCACATCTTCTTTATCTACTCATCTGTTGATGGACACTTAAGTTGCTTCGATGTCTTGGCTGTTGTAAACAATGCCACTGTTAACATTTGGGGTGCATGTATCTTTTTGAATTAGAGCTTTTGGCTTTTCTGGGTATATGCCCAGTAGTGGGATTGCTGGACCATGTGGTAACTCTAGTTTTAGTTTTTTAAGGACCCTCCATACTGCTCTCCATAGTGGCTGTATCAATTTACATTCCCACCAACGGTGCAAGAGGCTTCCCTTTTCTCCACACCCTCTCCAGCATTTATTATTTATAGACTTTTGATGATGGCCATTCTGACTGGTGTGAGCTGATACCTCATTGTAGTTTTGATTTGCATTTCTCTAATAATTAGCAATGCTGAGCATCTTTTCATGTGCCTGTTGGCCATCTGTATGTCTTCTTTGGAGAAGTATCTATTTAGGTCTTCTGCCCATTTTTTGATTGGGTTGTTGTCTTTTTGTTATTGAGTTGTATGAGCTGTTTGTATATTTTGGAAATTAAGCCCTTGTCAGTCACATCATTTGCAAATATTTTCTCCCATTCTATAGGTTGTCTTTTCGTTTTGTTTATGGTTTCCTTTACTGTGCAAAAGCTTATAAGTTTGATTAGGTACCATCTGTTTATTTTCGCTTTTATTTCTATTGCCTTGGGAGACTGACCTAAGAAAACATTGCTACAATATAGTGACATAGCTTCTTTTAATGGTTGTTAATTAATGTCTGAGAACCAAAGAAATACATTATAGTACCTTATTTCTCTGTTTACTGATTTCTCTTCCCCTCTGGACTGTAAGCTCTGTAAGGACAGGAGGATAATCTCTATATCCCCAGCCAATAAGTGGTAAGATTTTCAGTAACTAATTGGTGATTTTCAGTAACTAATTAGCAAATTAGATCCTAAGCTGAGTTACTTATTGATTTACTACTTGACAACCCTAATTGCAAATCTGTTTTGTTTTCTCATATTAAGCGTTTCTCGAGAGACTCTAAAAAGCAGGAAGAAATCAGATTACAGTCTAAATAAAGTGAATGCACCCATCTTAACAAATACAACACTGAATGTAATAAGACTTGTTGGTAAGTAGCTACACCTTAAAAAAAAAAAAACATTATTATAGCAGTTAAATTAGTCTACATTTGTTACCAAATGGGTTTTCATTGGGTACTCCAGGGCCCACCACAGTGAATGATTTAAGATGGTCATATGTCAGTGCCTTCTCATCTTAATTGTTCCAAATAGTATAATACTAATACTAATGTCAGTTTTTCTTTTTTAGTTAACTACTTAAAATTTGTATCTTCCACTTTTCCTAAAATATTCCAATTAATAGAAATGTAGTGGAAAAATTCTCTGTGAGTTAGAGGTACATGTAGGATGATGATAATACCAGTTTTATATTTGCACAATATTTTGTACTTAATTGTTTCATTGATCTTTGCAATCTTCTTGTCAGATAGGCAGAGTGATTAGTGGTTTTCTGGCATTTTCAGACACAAGAGTTCTATAAGCTAAATGTTCACACCATAGGAAATGTTCTTACTACAGATAAGACCTTTATTGATGATTTTGTAGAAGGCAAATAGCATGAAGAAATGCCGTATGAAATATTTAGGTTTGAAGATGTTATGGATTTTTTAATATCAGTATTTCAAAATTTTATATGCTATCTCAACCTTTGTATTTCACAAATAGGTCTGTACATTTGACAAATAAGTTATAGAGATGTCTTCTCATGTTAATTAAGTCATCTATACCAGTCAAGAATCTTAGTGATTTTCTGTAAAGATCTCTGTCTTCTGTTTATGGAGATGATAATTTCCTGTTGCCTGGTTTAATTACTCTTAGCTCTGATAAAATAGTCTGTGTTCCTGAAGATAATTTCTAAATTTCATTAATGAATAGGATAAAGAAGACTTTTTAAAGAAGTCCCACTTTCTTTTAGGGAAAATAGTGTGGAAAATTATAATAATGAACTGAGCAGAAAAGAAAAATTATGTATTTTTATGACACAGGAAAATGACAGATTCTAAAGAGCTATTGTTTGGCTGATTATTGCTGGGGAATTAGCTTTCCTTCTTTATCCAAGAATGCTAACTGAACCTAGCATCATGAGTTAGTCTCTAGAATTTACAGAATCAGAATTAGAAGAATTCTGAAGAGGTCATCTGGTATAATTTACCATAGAATGAGCATTTCTTTCTTTACTGCATCTGATATGTGGTGGCCATCTAGCCTCTGTTTTATGTCTTACAATTGCTGGAAGCATATTACTTTGGAAGACTACTCATTCTGCTGTTAGACTGATTTAATTGGTAGAAATCTTGTCCTCATGGTAAACCAAAATCTCTATTTCTGTCTCTGTCTCTAATTCTACCCTCTGGTCTTAGTTATGCCCTTAAAAGCAAGAAGAGTAAGTCTATACTTTTTTCTCCTACTTTTCCATGTGGTCACTTTTCAGATATGTGGTGGTAGGTATACTGTCCTTCCTTTCCTTGTACTTCCTCTTCCCCAGTCCATTCTTCAGGGTCAGTGTGCTCAGTTGCCTTATATGGTCCTCACTGATGGATATTCCAAAGTCCTTGTCATCCTCCTCAGTCTTCGGTACTCACTGTAGTTTTCGGTGTCTGGATACACGCTTGAGATGTAGTTGAATGAAGTCAGCTTTTGCTCGGTTATGCTGAAGTAACAAAACACCCTAACATATCAGTGGCTTTCAACCCAGAGGTTTATCATGATGCATATTGACTCCTGATCATCTTAGTTCTGCCCCATGTATGTCTTCATTCTGAGATGCAGGCTGAAAAAGTAGCACCAATCTGGGATTTGGGGAGAAGAGTAGAGCTGAACCATGTTATGACTCTTAAAGTTGCCACTCTGATGTGCCACCCTGACATGTCACTGGTCATAGCAAGTCAGGCTTGACTGGAAGAGAGAAGTGTACTTGTACTTCTGTCACAGGAAGGCACAACCAGTCCAGGGCAGTGGACAAGGATGCATAATCCTCTTACAAGAGTGGAGGTGGGGAAGAGCAGATAATTGGGGAAAATTATACAATCAACCACATTTAAGTGGTTGTATAATTTTTTTTCCTTACCTAGATCAAAACGGACTAGAGGTCATCATATTGCTTTTTACTGTAAAAGACATACATTCACTCAAATCAGATATAAAGCCACAATAAAATTGAGGAGGGGGAAGTCATGTTTTATTCAGTTCAGTGCAGACAAATCCAAATCTTCATTTCTTGATAGGCATAAGGAAATGAAGAAACAATGCCTTGTGCTATTCTCATTATCTAAGAAGGGGTATTATAATGACAGAAGTGTGCTGCTGGTGCTAAGTTCAGAAGACAGTAACAACGAATTCTTATATAAGGATTACTGACCCACACAGTGGACACTGTTTTCTAACAGTGGACTTACAGAAACAGAAAAGCTGCATTCTTATGGGCCTTTGGTAATCAGCCATATAAAGCCAGAGCAGTCCTGAATAAAACCTTACTCAGGGAAGAGAATCTGACCGTTGTCATTTCAGTCTTCTTCCCACTAGATCTTTTACTAGAGTTGCAATTAGGAAACAAGGCCTAGTATGAAAATTTAACTTTCATGTCTTTCCATTTAGGGCTGGGAGTAGGTGCTGCCATTATTCCCCAGTAGACTTTCCTGCCTACCACTTTCTCCCTGGGATGTCTTTATCTTCATATTGTACATATTCATAAAATAGAACTTTAAGGGAACCACTCACTAAGGGGTCTCCAACTAGTAAATGCCCTATTCGAACCATGGTTGTTATTGCATAGAGGTGCTTGAAGACTATAAACTGACAAAAGTAATGTCTCTTCCTACAAGGCCAGAAGTACAGTTGTGTGAATAAGATAGATTAATTTTTGGTGCCTGGGAAGATGAAGGAACTAATTACTCAGTGGTTGGGAGACACATTTTAGAACATTAAAGGCATATTCAAAATGTTATTTTTAAGTGATATTTATTTGGCATAATTAGGAGATATTAAACAAAAGAGTGTTAATGGGGCTTCCCAGCCCCAGGTGGTACCTAAATCTGAAGGCTTGGCGTTTTTCACAAGTGCAGAGGACCAATCAGAATGCTTGCTTGTGAAAAAAGAAAATCCTGTTAGCCTGATGATTTCTTGCAGACAGAGACAGAGAAATTTTAGGGAATGTGTCTCATCACTGAAGTAGCCTTGGTGTCCAAGGAGGCAGCTCTCACTTGAGCGGGTGTGATAGGTCTGAGGGGCAGAAGATAGATTGCCGAAACCCATGTTTGTAAAACCTACAGACCTTACAACAAAATTATTACTTTAGCAGCTGGAAGAAATACACACCAGCACATGCACAGGACTTAACATTAAACCAGAATATGTACATAAGGGATATTTGGTCATACTGTGGCTGAGTTGCAGTGTATATGATGAACACAGAAGTAGGAGGGAAGAAATCTCCTTCATTGGTACATTCTTTTAGGTGGGGCATTGATATTTTTATTTTATCATGGAGTGTTTTAAATTGAAAAAGTAATGCATGAAAAATTAAAATACCCTGAGGTATAAACAAAACTCCTGACCTCCAAGTCTCCTTCCTCATTTATAGCATTTCCAGTTTGCCTTTATTTGCTCTTTATACCCATTGATGATCTCTCAACTTAGTGCACTGTAGTAAGGGTAACGAACATCCTTCCAGCTCAGATTCTGTTCTTGCTTTTGCCCCATCAGATTGTCAGCTCCTACATGAGGAGAGAGTTTGTCATCTTTGCAGCATATAGAGCACCCAGCCAAGTGCTTTTCGCTTTTGTAGGTGCTCAATATACACTGGACTGACAAAACTTAATTTGTAAAATCTGAGTGTTAGAGAAACACTTTTTGCTCCTCTCTTGTAATAATCCACAACGGAAGGAGCCTCTCACCCCCACCCCCGACCCATGCACGTGTGTGTACACACACACACTTCCAGCACTTCTTCTTACTCTGTGTTCCCTCCTCTGCATAGGGGTTGTGGCTCACTGACTGAATTCCCCTGGGCCACCTTTCCTGTGGTAATCACGCTCCTCTCTCTGCATTTCCTACGATGAGCTAGTAAGTCAGGCCCCGACCTGTTCCTCTTGGTTGTAGTCCTTGTCCATCCATGCTGCTACTTGCTTGGTTTCTTTGCCAGTCCCTCTGTGTCTCTTTCCCTTGAGCATAAGGACTCATGGTCTAGATTTAGGGTGAGAGAGGGGTTTTTTTTAATTGAAGTACAGTTGATTTACAATGTTTCAGGTGTAAAGCAAAGTGATTTAGTTATATATAGATATATACACACATACATATATACATATATATGTATGTATTTCTTTTTCAAATTCTTTTCCATTATAGGTTATTACAAGATATTGAATATAGTTCCCTGTGCTATACAGTAGGTCCTTGTTATTTATTTTATATATAGTAGTTTGTAACCCCAAATTCCTAATTATCCCTCCCCCGCTTTTGGTAACCATAAGTTCGTTTTCTATGTCTGTGAGTCTATTTCTGTTTTGTAAATAAGTTCATTTGTATCATTTTTTTGGATTCCACATATAAATGATATCGTGTGATATTTGTCTTTCTCTGACTTTGCTTAGTATGATAATCTCTAGGTCCATCCATGTTGCTGCAAAGGATGAGAGTTTAAACAGTGCTTCCCCTGTGAAGCTTTTCCTCATCTCTAGATTAGGCTAGATTCCCTTCACGTAACATCCTGTATATACTTCTCCCTTTTTGCATTCATCATAAGTATATTTATTTTAAAATAATAGCAGAGGTAGCTAAGACTTCTTGCTCTTTTATTATATGCTATGTAAACACTTCACATGAATTTTCTCATGAATTCTTCATAGTACCCTTTTTACAAACTAAATTGAAGCTCAGAGATAAATAACTTGCCTTATGTCTGTCACACAGCTGGTAAGTGGCAGAACCAGGTTGTCTGATCTTAGAGCCAGTACATTCTTAACTTTCATCCTTCACAGCCAGTGGAGGACATCTGGAGCATTAATCCCTGGACAGAGTTCAGCAAGGTTATAATATAGGTTGGAGGCAGGAGGAGAACTTCTCGCAGTTTGTAATTTGGGAAGAGACATCTTTTGTGGTTATCTGGGCTATGTATTAGGTAACCTTCCTCCGTGTTCCCAAAGCATGCTGCGTCCACTGCTCTCTCTGTGCCCTCTATAGGGAACTCTGGAGAGGAAGAGAGAGGGTGGTATGCATCTGAACCATATCTTGAGCCACTGACCACATTTTTCCAACTAGGCTGGCTAACTTTAGAACCATGCTTCTATTTTTTATCAAGGTAGCACCTCTCACAGCAACACATTAAATAGTAAAGAAGAGCTTGCGGCGAAAAGCAGGTGTCTCCCACCCACCCACTGCTCCCTACCAGGAGTGTGAAGGCAATCTCTTGGTTTGTTTCTGTTTGTCTTTCTTCTAGTTGTAATTGCCCAGAAAAGGGTGATAAGAAGGAAATGTTTTGAATCCTTGTCAGTCTAAATATGTCTTTATTCTGCTCTTTCAGGGAGTGACAGTTTAGTTGGCTATAGAATTGCCGTTAAATATTACTTTTCCTCAGAAAGTTAAAACCTCTAATGTTCTATTCATTTTATTGTAGGTGAATTTCTTCTCTCTCTCTCTCTCTCTCTCTCTCTCTCTCTCTCTCTCTCTCTCTCTCTGAAACCTTTTAGTGTTTTTTCCCTTGATGTTTCAAAATTCTCTATTGATGTATCTATGTGTGAGTTCTTTTTCATTAAGTGTGTTGGGTAGTTCATGACCCTTTCAATCTGAAGGTTCATGTGCTCCTCAGCTGTGACTGATACTACTGTTTCTTTGAGGATCTCCACATCCCCATTTTCTTTAATCTCTTTCTTTGATTTCCCCTTACTCAAGTGTTTAGTCTCTTAGGTTGGCCCTTTATGTCTGTCATATTTTTCTAATATTTTTCTATATTCTTTTTGCTGTACCTTCTGGGAGACTTCCTTTTTCCCATTTCTTTAATTTTTTATTTAAAAAATCACATTTTTAATGACTTTAAATCTTTAAGAACCCTTTATAATCTGTGTTTTTTCCCGCCATATTCACCTTTTATAGGGTTTTATATAATTACTGTATTTCTCTTCCTTACCTTCAATTATTTTATTTTCTCTGGGACCAGCTTTTCTTTTTACGTTCAGTCTCTGAATTTTCCTCATGGGCCTGGTGATGTTTGATTATTCTTCCCTAAAATAGAAGGCCTATATAGCCATTGTGGGTGTTCTCTGCTGAGTAACTAGAATTGTGTTGAAGCTGGCTCTTTCTCCTTAGAATGAATGCTGACTAGGAACTTTATGTATAGGGTAGGGCAGGTCTGGGTGGATTTATTGGTAGCCTTTACCTTATGGGGACAGATCCCTAAATTCCCAGAATGAGATCGATTTTAATCTGTGGTGCCAATATCCACACTAGAAACCTTCGCTTTTCTAATTTATTTTCTTAAGTTTGCTCAATTTGGGGGGTGGGGGGGCTTGTTTATTTCTTTTGAAGAGGAATCCTAGGGGGTTTTATTGTTTTTGTCTGTGGGAAAATTCTGGCAGCCTCTACAGTAGTCCCCCCTTATTTGTGGGGGATATGTTCCAAGATATCCCCTGTGGATGCCTGAAACCACAGATAGTAGCAAACCCTATATATACTATGTCTTTTCTTATACATACATACCTATAATAAAGTCTAATTTATAAATTAGGCACAGGAAGAAATTAACAACAAAAACTAATAATAAAAATAGAAAAATTATAACAATATACTATAATAAAGTTATGTAAATGTAGTCTCTCACAATATCTTATTGTACAGATTTAATGCCTTTGCCATTTTAGCTAAGCACTTATCGCTGTGGCTGTATCTTTTGCAGTCTGAGGTGTGACAACAGAACTAGCATGAATTTCTTTTTCCTTTTTCCAAATTTCACAGATAGAAGATTCATTCTTACCACAGATCTTAGCAACCTCACCATACGACTTTTTTTCTTTCTTTATTAAGTCATGAGCGTTCACCTTTTCACTTGAAAGAAGCACTTTACAACTTCTCTTTGGCATACCTGAATTGCCAGCATCACTACTCTTGCGTTCTGGGGCCATAATTAAATAAAATAAGGATTACCTGAACACAAGCACTGAGGTACCACAACAGTTGATCTGATAACTGAGATGGCTACTAAGTGACTAATGGGCAGAATGTGCGGGACAAAGGGATGGCGCCAGATGGCACGAGATTTCATCATGCTATTCAGAACAACACTTGATCTAAAACTTATGAATTGTTTATTTCTGGAATTTTCTATTTAATATTCTTGGACAGAGGTTGACCCTGGGTAACTGAAACTGCTAATAAGGGGTGGGGGGGGCTACAGTAATAACTGCTGGGGAGGAACAGTAACTGGGGGCATGTGGACAGGTAGTTTGTCCCATATGTAGACCTTCAATTAATCCGTCCTTTCTCAGCCCTATTTCTTGCTCCTGTTCTCTTGCTGTAGCTGCTGCTTCTAAGCAGTCACATCCTATCGGACAGCTTCCACCTTCTTTGTGGTTCTCTTTGCATTTTTCCATCAACTTGTTTCCATCTACTGTCTGTCATCTAGTACAGGGGTTGGGAAACTATAGCCTGCAGGCCAAATCAATCTGACTGCCTGTTTTTGTAAATAACGTTTTATTGGAATACAACCATGCTCATTTGTTCACATACTGTCTGTGGCTGCTTTTGTGCTATGACAGCAGAATTGAGTAGTTGAAACAGAGACCAGCAGAGATGAGTCTCTGCCACAGAGGCTGAATGACATACAAAGCCTAAACTATCTAGTCTTTGGTCCTTTACAGGAAAGGTTTGCCAACCCCTAGTCTAGAAATGTTTTGAGATTTCTCATTTTCTGGTGATCATACCTACCTGCTGTTACATTCTCACCCAGTTCTCTTCATAGATGTTTTAATTCATTGTAAAATTCTCTTTTAGTTCAGTAAGTCTGAGGGGGTACATAAGTTCCCTCAGGCCTCCAAAGGCCTACTCTGCCCTCTTGAACTGGAAAGACAGAGTTCTCACTCTTCTATATTTGAATATACTAGCAGCCTGCTTATCAATGGCTGCCTTCCACGTATGACCATTTAAGGTCATGGAAGGAGCTCTGTGAGAGAGCAGAGACTCTGTGTAGTTCCTTGTGTCTTAACACAATGCCAAGAACATAGTAAGCTTTCAAAAAGTGTTTGTTGAATGAGTGAATGAATATAATTATGTATGTTTTTCAGAGCATTTGGGACCATCTAGTTTTATTTTTCTTCTGAATGCACATTTAAAACAGCTTTTACCTATTAAGAATTCATTTTTATATCCTTTCTTAAGATGAATTATATGAACAGTGGTTCATCTTATTAGGAATGGAGAGGAGCTTTTTATTCTGGATATGTATCAACCCCGAAGTTTGCATCCTTCCTCATTCTACTATTCACCTGTTTAAAATTTTCTTTTATGGATAAAAGTAATATAACATTTTTTCATTTTTTTCCTTTACAGTATCACATTATTTAATGTGTAAATAGTTTAAATAGCTATATGTTTGCAGTCAATGAAATATCTGCAGTGATCCAGAATGTTCTAGGAGCATACTATCAAATTTTTTTCAATTGAGATTTTTTTTTTGAGATATTTTTTTAAATGTCTGGTTATGTGAAATAATTACAATGAATGATTCTGAAACAAAAGACTTGTAAATAGGAATAAGAACAGAATCTAAATTGTGTAGTTTTTACTTTACGATGTGTATGTCTTCCTGACTGTTATTTAGAATCATTTCTCATGTAAATTAAGATGGATGGACTGAGTTCTTAGATAATAAAGAAATGGTTTTGATAGTAGACATTTCCATTAGAGTAAATTTCATTTTTTCCTACTGCAGTTAATGTGTTTTCTCTTGAATCCTGGTGTCCTCAATAGTACCAATTTAAAATTTATAGCAGTTACATAAAGTAGAGCCAGCACCTGAATCATTTGCTCATTTGGAAATAAAACAAATGGCCTGTTTTAATATCTTCTGCAGAAGAGCATTTTTTTTATAGATATGCTTCTTTCCCTATTATTTCCTATAAAAAATAAACACAATTAGGGACTCATTATTGTTTATTATTTGATTCAGCCCATCTCCCACGCACCCTTCAAACACATTAACAAGTTTATGAATGCAGGCATTTTGGTTTTTAAATTTTTTTCTGTAACTGTGTCATATGTTTAGAGGAAAAAGAGTGTAATATTGGCATCTTCCAAAGGAAGGAATGAGGAAGATATGTTCTTGGCACTTTGCAAGTATTGAGCTCTTGAGTGATGTAGTGATAAAGAAATGTTCTTAGCCTCTGACGCTAGATTTCACAGGGCTAGGATTCAGGGGAATGGGAAGTGTCTTCCACGTGTCCTTTTTCTTCTTGTTTTTTTACTTTTGCTATGTGTGTATAAGCTTATGAAAAGACCCCACTCTTCCTCAAGTACATTGTCTTTTGTTTTATTACACCTAAACATTTTTGAAGACATTGTTTGAAATGGAATCTCCAAGAAATGAGGAACTGTGTTGTTTGTACAGTGTCATTGTAGAAGAGTTAGTTTAAGAGTTCCATAAATATAAGACAAACAGTAAAATATAATGATATGAAAAATCTTCGTAGGTATTTTTTTATATCAGTGCCATCCAGTAGTACTTTCCAAGATGGTATAACTGTTCTGTATCAGTGCTGTCCAGTACAGTAGCCACTAGCTACAAGTGACTGTTGAGTACTTGAGGCATGGCTGGTGTGACTGAGGAATGTAATATTTCATTAAAAAAATATTTTGGTAAAGTAATTTTATGGTTTCTTAATAATTATAGACTAACAGATTTTAATTTTCTATTTAATTTTTTTTCTTTTCAGGTAAATATATGCAGATGATGAACATTCTTAAACCAATTGCTTTTGATGTTATCCATTTCATGTCTCAGCTATTTGATTATTACTTGTATGCAATATATACCTTTTTTGGTCGGAATGATTCAGTAAGTCAACCTTTTGGGGGAGGAGTCTGTTTCTTTTAAAATTTATTTGTTTTTGTAAATGTAAAATTCATTCTCTCTGTATAAAATACATAAATAACATTACTTTGAAAATTATCCATAAAAAATCCAACATATTATTGATATTAGCTTTTTGTGTACCCCATCACCTTATTTAAAATACATTAATTTTAAGCTTTGATATGATAAACATATTGTATGTTATTCAAATTTTTGGCAGAAAAAGTACAGCATCAGTTTCTAACCTTGACATATTTTGGTGATGAAAAATGTGCAGGTTGTCTTGTTTAAATCTGGCCCAGTGTGTAATTATTACACAGTAAATGAGACATTTTAAATATTGGCTAACAACCTTAGCAGGCACTACTACATTCAGAAAATAACGGCAAATATTTATTTAAAATAATTGAAAATCTTTGAACTGAACCTGCCACAGAATTAATTTTCCTGCACCTCCTTTTTGTGTTTCCGAAGCTCTTGTTGAGTTTATCTTTTTCTACTCCTAAGGAGATCAGCACAGTATTAAGCAGGTAACTGATTTGATACTTGGGAATTATTATGTAGTTCACCTACATGTTTGACAGTTTTTCGTATAAAAGTATACTCATAATACTAACTTTTCGCATACTATATTTTGTACCTTTTCAAAAACTTGTGAATTTTAATGGATAACTACATTCATCATATAAATGTTCATAGTCTTGCTGTGATTACAAGTATATCAAAGACATGATCTTTTAATATGGGATCTGAATTTCCTATGTTCTTAACTCTGCAAAATTAGAAAGAATACTAATATAATCAGAAACTAAGTTGCTGCAGAATTTATGTTGCTTTAAAATATGTACTAATCCATCACTCTCAATAAATAAATATTAAAGAAGAAAGACATTCTGGAGTTTTAGCCAATTGTCAGGATCGTTTAGTCTTCTACATGAGCTTTACTGTGTCTTCTTGGACTGTGCCTCTAGACCAGTGCGGTCTAAGAGAAGTTTTGCAGTAATGGAAATATTCTATATTTGTACTGTCCAATATGGTAGCCATAAGCCATAAGTGGCTTTTGAGCACTTGAAATGTGACTGGTATGATTGGGGACTGAATTTTCAATTGTACTTGATTTTAGTTAGTTTATCTTGAAATATAAATAGCCACACATGACTTGTGACTATCATATTAGTTAAAACAGTTCTCAACCACAGTTTTGATAAGATGTGTTCAAGTAGAGTCCTTCAGAAACTTTTGGAACTGAGTGCTTTTGGATGTGACTTTCTAGCTGATTAGATACTGGCACAGATTTGTTTACAGTGGGGTTCACTAGAAGCTGATGAAAGTTAGCAAAGTGCAGGTAGGTGCTCACTGTAAAGTATGCTGCATATTTTATTTAAAATCTGTTATGTTTTAAAGAAAACATTAGTCTGATATTTTATATTAAAAGCATTTTTAATCCTGTAAGACTCAGTAAAAGCCATTTCACTGTATTCAGACAATATTGTTAATTATAAGGGTTTCTTTCTATATGGATGTTCACCCATATGCTGTATTAGAAACAGTGTGTATTCTATGAACCAGAACAAAATGTGCATATGAGCGAGTTTGTATGAGTGAATACTGCATTTACTCTACCTCTTACTTGCACTTTTTAACATGGCTACTGCTGCTTCCTTCCCAGAAGAGAGAGAATTGTATGAGTGAATTTAAATGGTTGCTGCTCATGGAAGAATAAGCATCTCATTGTGTCCTGGGGGTTCTAGAAAGTCATTGTCTGGAAGGGGGGACACAGTGTATGCGTTAGGTTAAGGGATTTTTTTTCTGTTCATACTAATTACTCCTGAAGCTCCTACTCTTCACTGAACTGGTTATAGCCTACTACATCATGTTGTAGTATATATCTAATCCATTTGATTCTATTATAATAATGGTACTCATAGTATTGCTTTGTCTTGCCTTGCCTCAAGCCTTCTGTTGTTCAACTCCTGAGTTATGTTTTCTTTGGTCCTTCCTGTTCATTCTTTTGTGAAGACCATTCTGTAGCTTACTTTAATGCAGTAGTAAGCACATAGTAGATTCTTAGGAGATATGGATTGATATCCTAATTATTTCTTTTTTCAATAATTTTATTTATTTGGCTGCGTTGGGTCTTTGTTGCTGCACGCGGGCTTTCTCTAGTTGTGGCAAGCAGGGGCTAGTCTTCATTGCGGTGCGTGGGTTTCTCATTGCGGTGGCTTCTCTTGTTGCGGAGCATGGGCTCTAGGCACACGGGCTTCTGTAGTTGCAGCATGTGGGCTCAGTAGTTTTGGCACTCGGGCCCTAGAGCTCGTGGTCTTCCGTAGTTGTGGCGCATGGGCTCAGTAGTTGCAGCAAGCGGGCTTCCTTTGCAGTGGCTTCTCTTGTTGTGAAGTATGGGCTCTAGGTGTGCAGGCTTCAGTAGTTGTGGCACACTGGCTCAGTAGTTGTGGCTCGCGGGCTCTAGAGCACAGGCTCAGTAGTTGTGGCGCACGGGCTTAGTTGCTCTGTGGCATGTGGGATCTTTCCAGACCAGGGCTTGAACCCATGTCCCCTGCGTTGGCAGGCGGATTCTTAACCACTGCACCACCAGGGAAGTCCTATATCCTAATTATTTCTTATCCAAGTAAATCTTATGAGGGTTGTTACTTGACAACGGTTTGTGAGCCTCATTTAAAGTTAACTTTCATTAATGGAACTGTTTTTTTGTAGAGAGTCTGATTCAAAATCTAAACTTTTAAGAATGAATTCACTTCCATTTCTGGGTATGAGGGACTGAGACCTTATTAGGTGATATTTCCTGCAGAAAACAATGATAAAACCTGGATGTTTTATAAAACAAAAGGCAACTTCTTGAAGATGCTGGAGAGTGAACAGAAGCATATAGACTCTGGTGGGATTTCACGCTAGCAGTTGGGGAAAGGGAAACTATAAAAAGAAATTCTGGGCTTCCCTGGTGGCGCAGTGGTTGAGTCTGCCTGCCAATGCAGGGGCCACAGGTTCGAGCCCTGGTCCGGGAAGATCCCACATGCCGCGGAGCAACTAAGCCCATGCACCACAACTACTGAGCCCTTGTGCCACAACTACTGAAGCCCATGCTCTGAGAGCCTGTGCTCTGCAACAAGGGAAGCCACCACAATGAGAAACCTGTGCACCGCAATGAAGAATAGCCCCCGCTCGCCTCAACTAGAGAAAGCCCGGGCAGAGCAATGAAGACCCAACACAGCCAAAAATAAATAAATAAATTAATTAATTAAAAAAAAAATTCCATGTCCGTGGCCTTTAGCCCAGGACTAAGTGCAGTCCCTGAGGCACATAACTGGAGACACGCATAAGGAAACCTATAGTCTTTATGGATTGGGGAATCAGAAAAGTGAAGCCAGGAAACTGGGAACACTGAAAAGAGTAGGGAGAAGTTCAGACGGGGAAGAGTCAGAGGAGGGATCCCCAATTTCTGTCTACCCACATCTCTGACTAACCGATGAACCACGTTTGTGTGGAACAGACTGACTGCAGCCAGTCAAAGAAAAAGCTGAATAGAGACTGAAGCTGCTACACAAGAGACAGTTTATAGTTCAAGCCTGGCCAAGAAAATTGCATACTGAAAACAAAGGAAACAGTACTTATTGGAGAAAAATAACAGAATCCAAAATCTCCAGAATTGAATGGATGATGCAATCCAATGTTACCTAAATACATAGAGCCAAAAAAGAGGAATACATCCTTCAGTAAAAAGAAAATCAATATAGTCTGAACTCAAGATGTTGGAACTAAGGGATAAAGATTTTAAATGGACCATTTTAACTATCTTCAATGAAGTAAAACAAAACATGTTTTAAATGCATGAACATCTCAGTAGAGAAATAAGAAGTTCTAGTAGAAACAGTAGGAAGAAAACCAAAGAGAAATCCTAGAACTGAAAATTCAGTTCCAGCAATTAAAAAAATTACTGAATGTACTTAGCCAAATGGACATAACAGAGGAAAGAATTTGTGAAGTTGAAAATAAATCGATAGAAATTATTCAAAATGAAGAACATAGAGAAAAAAAGATTGAAAAACACAGATGATCAAAACCTTAGGGACGTGCTAAGTTATATCAAATGGTCAAACGTACGTTTAATTGGAATACCAGGTGGAGATGAGAGAGGGAATGAGGTAGAAAAAATATTTGAAGAGACACTGTCCAAAAACTTGCAGATACAAGATGCTAAATGAACAGGAAACAGAATAAACACAAAGAAAAGTCTAGTGGGGTACCTCATGAGGAAATTGTCTCTTGAAAACTTTAATAGACTTATGACATAAAAAGGACCAATGATCTGATTAACAGCTGACTTCTCCCGAGAAACCGTGGAGACTAGAAGAGAGTTAAACAACACCTTTCAGACACCAAAAGAAAAGAAAAAATGTCTGCCCAGAATTTTATAGCCACCAAAAATACTATTCAAGCATGAATATGAAATTAAAACATTTTCAGATAAAAAGAAAAAGCACTAAGAGAAGTTGTCACCAACAGACATGTAATACAAGAAATGTTGAAGGAAGTTTTCCAGAGTGAAGGAAAATGATACCAGATGAAAACATCAATCCTCAGAAAGTATGAAAGCATTGGTAATGGAAACTACTTGGGGAAATGCAAAAGATTGTTGTTGTTGTTTTCTTTTTCCACTTAATTTCTTTTTAAACCATATAGCTGTTTAAACCTGAAAGTATAATATTCTTTTCTGGAGTTCATAATATATGTAAATGTATTACGTATAACAACTATACCATGGTATGTGGAGGGATGTGGACCTATAAGATGGCAAGACTTCTATATATTATGTAAAACAGTACATTGTGAACAGTAAATGGACTGTGAAATATCGAGAATGTATATTATAATCCATAGAAGAATAATGAAAAATAATACAAAGCACTTTAACTTTTGCCTACAGGAAAATTAAAGTAGGATTCTAATAAAAGAAAAAATCATATAATTAGAAAAAGCAGGAAAGGAGGAACCAAGGAACAAAAAAGAAAACATGTAATGGTAGATGTAAACCCAGCCACAGTAAATGTTCCTGGACTAAATACTCATATTAAAAGATAGAGATTGTCAGAGTGGATTAAAAACAAAGGCCATGCTTAATAACAAAAAACATAGATTGAAAGCAAATGGATTGAAAAGATATGCCATGCAAACAGTAAGCATAAGGTGGCTGCAGTGGCTATGATATGAGATAAGTTTGAAAACAGAATGTATTACCGGAGATAGAGGGATTTCTAATGATGTAAGGATCAATTCATTTGGAAGACATAATGATCATAAATGCATATGTGCCTAGTAACAGAGCTTCAAAATAGATGAAGCAATAATTGACAGAATTCAAGAGGAAATGAAAAAATTCAACGACAGCTGGAGATTTTAACACTAGAGTAACTAATAGAACAAGTTAGATAGAAAATCAGCAAGTACACAGAAGATTGGAACAACCCTTTCAACCGTTTTGACTTAATTGATATTTGTAGGACAACATACCTAACAATGGCAGGATATATATTCAAGTGCAGATGGTACATTTATCAGGAGAGACCATATATTCTGGGCCATTAAACATGTTGTAATGAGTTTAAAACATTGAAATCATACAGAATATATTTTCAATGTAATTATATTGGAAACCAATATCTATAAAATAGGAAAACCTAAGTGTTTGGAGATTAAACAACACACATCTAAATAAAGATTGGGTTAATGAAGAAACCACAAAAGAAGGAGGTCAATTACAAAAAAAAAAATTGACCTCCAGCACAATGTAAAATAAAAGTGGTGAGAGTTGCCAACAAATACATGAAAGAGTGCTCAACATCACTAATCATTTAGTGATTGCACTGGTTGGTGGGAATGTAAACTGATACAGCCACTATGGAGAACAGTATGGAGGTTCCTTAAAAAACTAAAAATAGAACTACCATAGGACCCAGCAATCCCACTACTGAGCATATACCCAGAGAAAACTATAATTCAAAAAGAGTCATGTACCATAATGTTCATTGCAGCTCTGTTTACAATAGCCAGGACATGGAAGCAACCTAAGTGTCCATCAGCAGATGAATGGATAAAGAAGATGTGGCACGTATATACAATGGAATATTACTCAGCCATAAAAAGGAATGAAAGTGAGTTATTTGTAGTGAGGTGGATGGACCTAGAGTCTGTCATACGGAGTGAAGTAAGTCAGGAAGCGAAAAACAAATACCGTACGCTAACACATATATATGGAATCTAAAAAAAAAAAAAGGTTCCGAAGAACCTAGGGGCAGATCAGGAATAAAGACGCAGACATGGAGAATGGACTTGAGGACACGGGGACGGGAAGGGTAAGCTGGGACAAAGTGAGAGAGTGGCATGGACTTATATGTACTACCAAACGTAAGATAGATAGCTAGTGGGAAGCAGCCGCATAGCACAGGGAGATCAGCTCAGTACTTTGTGACCACCTAGAGGGGTGGGATAGGGAGGGTGGGAGGGAGACGCCAGAGGGAGGAGATATGGGGATATATGTATATGTATAGCTGATTCACTTTGTTATGCAGCAGAAACTAACACACCATTGTAAAGCAATTATACTCCAATAGAGATGTTATAAAAAAAAATGATTTGAAATCAAAAGTTTTACCTCTCAAGAAAAAGTGGTGAGACTTGACATCCTCATCTTGTTCCCTCCACTTTCTTCTATCCTGGATAGGAAGCATTGAACCTTTCACCATTGAGTATGATGCTAGCTATTTTATAGATGCCTGTAGTCATGTTGAAGAAACTCTCCTCTGTTACTGAATTTTTCTAAATTTTTATCATGAAAGGATAAATTTAGTCGAATGCCTTTTTCTGAATCTATTTAAACAATCATAACTTTCTTTCCTAAAGAAATATATTAATATGGTGAAATACACTGGTTAACTTCAAAGTAGGATTTTTGGCTGTTAAACTAGTCTTGCATTCCCAAGACAAATACCACTTGGTCATGAATCAGTTTGCTAACATTTTAAGGATTTAAAAAAATTGTGTCCATAAAGTTTAGGAGTCTGTAGTTAGTTTTCTGTGGTATCTTTTTTTTTTTGTTTTTTTTTTTTTTTTTTTGTGGTACACGGGCCTCTCACTGTTGTGGCCTCTCCTCTTGCGGAGCACAGGCTCCGGACGCGCAGGCTCAGCGGCCATGGCTCACGGGCCCAGCCGCTCCGCGGCATGCGGGATCTTCCTGGACCGGGACACGAACCCGCGTCCCCTGCATCGGCAGGCAGGGGAGTCAACCACTGCGCCACTAGGGAAGCCCTCTGTGGTATCTTTGTTTGGTTTAGGAATCAGAGTAATATTAGTAAAACAATAAAACAATTGGGAAACATTCTCTTTTCTTCTACTTTCTGAGAGTCTACGTAGGACTAGTACTTTTTGAAGGTTTTTATTAAATGAAATTTAATAAGAGCTGCTAAAGTTTTCTATTTCTTCTTAGGTCAGTTTTTATAATAGCTTGTCAAGGAATTTGTTTCATCTGGTTTGGTAAATTTATTGGCATAAGATTATTCATAATATTCCCTTATTATCCTTCTGGTGTTTCAACATTAGATCTGTAGTGTTATCCATGCTCTCATTCTTGATATTGAAAGTATGTATCATCTCTGTTTTGTTTTTTCTGTATCAGTGTGGCCCTTCTTATCCTTGGGTTCTTTAAGTATCTAAAAATCTTAAGTTTTGCAATTAAAAACAATAACTTGTGGGAAATAAATTCTGGTGAACTCTCTCCTGATAAATCCATTGATTGATAGATGTTAGTATGACCTGTAAATGCACATGTGTAAATAGCTCTCTTGTTCCTTTGAGGGTTAAGATTTGATTTCTGTCTTTGATGTTTTGGTATTTTTAAATGCAATTTGGAAACCCTCTGAATACTAAGTATCTGAGTGAAAACTCACCACATACTTACTTTTCACTAATTTGAAGTTACAACATTTGCAGGGTTATCTCCACAGCAGTTTAACATGCCTCTCGTTTTCTTTTTCAGTTGGAATCCACGGGACTAGGTCTTAGCAGTAGTAGACTAAGAACAACTCTAAACAGAATACAAGAAAGCCTCATTGATCTGGTAAGTAATCAATTCTTTTAGGTTATTTAAAATAGAAATTGACGATCTAATCAACTACATGTAAGTGTATTTCTATATGTACATCAAGTTCCTGTGTCCCTAGAACATTAATGGCATGCAGTAAGTAAAATGGAGGTTTCTTATAGCCTGATGGAGAGAGAAAGCTGGTGTACACAAAAGAATATGATATTGGCTCTACATGCAGTACAAGTTCAAAGAGAAGAAAGGTTTATGTTCAAAATTACTGTGAGAGAATGACTGAAGGAGGAAGTGAGACTTATGCTAGACTTTGGAGAGTAGGCATGGGAGCAGTGGGGAAGAGGAGAAACAAGGCATTCAATTTAAGGTTCAGAGGCTGAGCAAGGGCCTTGAGGTGGGAGCGAGCCTGGCCCAAATTTTGGCAGATTTTTGTGATGGAGCACCAGTTTATGCCAAAGAATTGTGTTGCAAAGAGTGTTTAGGATGACTTTATAAATGGCTTTAACATTTGAGAAGTTTAGGTTTAGTCGGCTATGCAGTAGGGGGTCTGGATTCTTAACTGTGTCATGTGATGAAATGCATGTTTTAAAAAGCTGGGTTAGGTAGCAAAACAGGGCTGATCCTCTATAGTGTTTAAGCCAACATAAGCAGTTAAAATAAAAAAAATTTTTCTTATGTTTGGTCACTGTAGCCAGAGACTTTTGTCATTCAGTGCATTTCTCTGCATCTATGAATTTTCCTTTGTTCTGTCACTTACCCAAATAAGCAATCACTTTCCTCTTTTCTCATAAGCTCTATATGATGAGCATACTTCTGTTATTGAAGTTTTTATAAAGCAAGGTAATCATTCATTCTTTTAAGAAATACTTGTTTGGAATAATTATTATATGCCAGGCATTGTAGGCCTGGAAAGTCATCAGTGAACAAAAGAGGTAATTCCCGTCTTCTTGGAACTTGAACCTTATTGGGGCAGAGAGACAGATAAATTTATAAGAGTGTCAGATACTGATCAGTGCCAAGAAGAAGATGAAGCAGAGTGATGGGACAGTGATCTTTAAGCACAGAGATGAATAAAGTGAGAGAGGCGTATGCAGATATTTCAGGTGAGCACTGTTTACACAGAGGAAATAACCTGTATCCGTCTCATCCATCCCCCTTAAAATTTGGAGGTCTTTTGGCCCAGCACATTTTTTTTCTTTTTTTTTTTTTTTTTTTATGGTACGCGGACCTCTCACTGTTGTGTCCTCTCCCGTTGTGGAGCACAGGCTCCGGACACGCAGGCTCAGCGGCCATGGCTCACAGGCCCAGCCGCTCTGTGGCATGTGGGATCTTCCTGGACCAGGGCACGAACCCGTGTCCCCTGCATCGGCAGGCGGACTCTCAACCACTGCGCCACAAGGGAAGCCCCAGCACATATTTTTTTAATATATGTTCATAGTCCTAGCACTTACCTTGGCACATAGCATCTCTTCAATAAATGTTTATAGAGTAAATGAATAAACTCGAATCCTTGAGTTTGGTGTCTACTGGATTAACCTGGCTTGTTTTCTTGTCCACTTAATCCTGATCTTTGTTTTCAGAGTCAAGGCTCCTTGTTTGACACAGCCATCTATTTCTTTTTCTTTTTTCTTTCTTTTTTTTTTTTTGGTCTTTGTTGTGTAAAATCCATCATTGGCTTTCAGTCCCATTGGCAGTTATCTGTTTTGATTTTGCTTCTCCTTCTTTGATACTTAGTATAACCTTGACCTGAAGATCTTGTTTTCCAGATCTTAGTCCACAGCCTCAGTTTTTCTTGTTTCTGGCTGAATGCCTCAAGATAGGTGGGCTGAAATATACCACTAGAATCATTCACTCTAGCGTTTCTCTGCCAGCTCTGCTAGTTAGTAGCTTATGATTGTCAAACCACAGTTCCAGATCTGACCCTTAAGCTGTGGATTTAATGCTGCCATACAGTGTGTAATGAAATAGCATGACCCAGTAAACAATGGGACCAAACTAGCTGTTATTTAAGACAGGCTGTCACCCATCTAACGATAACAGTGTATCTGTAGCATCTGTCAGACCAGTTCTTTGTTCATTGGATAAGTTTTTTCCTGAATTGCTGTAATAGTCAATTTTAGAAATGCGTTTTTTTAAAACCAGCTACACACCCCTCCCCAATAAATTGATAGATGTGCCTGGTTTTTTCTTTGCCACCTTGTCTTTTAAAAATATCTTTTTTGTAAGACCTTATTCTTAGCATCTCTTAAATCAAAGACTGTACCTTGGATCAGAAGACTGTGTGAGCCGTTGTTCCTCTGTCAGTTTGTAAGGAGCACTGACCTTTGACAGAGCATCTCCACAGTCCCCACTCCTCTGATGGATAAGACTCTACAACAATACAGTAGAAGTTTTTCTGAAAATTTCCAGTGTTTTATGTGTTAAGTTATTACGCATACTGATAAGCATCATTTTATTATTTAAAAAAATATATTTGTCATTTACTAGACCTTGATCTCAGGTTTTCATAAGCTGGTATATAAATTTTCTTCACTTCATTAATTTGCATCTACATTGGCAGAGAACATTAATTGGTTTCTTGCTATTCAATACATTCTTTGGCTATTAAAATAATTTATAGCCTAATTTGGAACCACTGGATGGAGGTAGTATTTTTCCTTATATTTCTCCTATGTGTTAGTTAAAGCTTTATAAGCACTTTTTTGGTGATTTTATTTTCTCCATATATATCTTCTGAGTTTTCTCTTTAAGCTGTAAAAGGCAAAATGGAATCATCATGTTCTTTAAAATGCCACCTTAAATTGTTTATCATCTAAATTCACCGTAAACTAAGAAAATTTGTTTGACACATCAAATAAAAGTCTAAGAAAAATTGTCTAATAGTGGACAAGCAGGAAAGGAAGTTGGGGTAGGTGGTAATGTTACCAGAAATGTGAATTTTTAGTTATCTACCTGGTGATGCTAAACTGTTTAAGACCTGTGGCCAACTTTGAATCTTTGATAATAAAAATGTATTTTAAATTGATCCAGAAAAGTCCATAAATATGAATTTTCTTTGTGTTAGTTAGTACATTACTGGCAGGAAAGGCTAAAAATATAAGTTTCACTATGAGAGTAAAGATTGATTAAAGTTTCATTTTTTTAAAGTCTTCAGAGAGTTGTGTGTCCTTTCCTTACTATACTGGTATAAGCTGAAACATGGATCTGTTTAGGAGCTTTTCCATTTAAGTGTGCAATAAGCACATACCATTTATTTATGTCAGCTTGATAGTTTGGGACTTTCTTGCTCTCTTCAAGTGTATTTCCCTAAATGGATCTGTTTTGAAGGTAGACACATTAAGATTTGTTGATGGATTATAAGAGGAGTGTGACACTGAGAAGAATCAAGGATGGCACCTGACTTCTGGAGAATGGAGGTGCCATAATGGGGATGGATAAGACTTTTAGGAGGACACACTTGAAGAGGACATCAAGAGTTCAGTTTCAGATATGTTAAGTGCACTAGAGGTGAGAGAGGGGTCAGGGCAAGTATATAAATTTTGAGCTGTTGGCATGTGGATGGCATTTAAAACTGTGAGACCGGATGAAATCATGTAGGGAGTAGAATGTAAGAGAAGTCTCAGGACTGAACCCAGTGTTTAAAGATCAGGGGGAATGTTCAGAGATGGATATTCAGAGTTGGTTATTGGATTTGGCCATAAGGAGGCCGGTGGGGACCTTGCTTACTCTTTCTTTGGAGTGGAGCAGACAAAAACCTGGTTGGAATGGGCTTGAAAGAGGATAATAGGAGAGGAAGAGAAGATTCTTATCAACATCTCCATCAATGAAACTAACAGAGGGCCTGCTAATGTCAACAGGCATGCCAAGGACTTAAGGTACAAAGAGGGTGAAATTGGTCCCTACCCACCAAGAACTCACAATGAGGTAGGAGAGTTAGAAAACAACAACTGATAAAGTATGCAGTATGCCACATAACAGGTATATGTATAGGCAATATTAACACAAGTAAGATAGTTATTTTTCTTGGGAGACTGAGAAAGTTATAGAAAGGAGGTGAATATGAGTTCCTACTTAAACAATGAGGTAAGAGCCAGGCAGGCAAGGAGAAGAGAGCTGATAGGACAGGAGTGTCAGTAGGACAGGTGTAGTAAGCAGCCCAGTGTGACTAGACCTTAGGGATGTAGAGATTATCTTGAAATGAGACTGGCAAGGTAGCTGTTTGTAAAGGAGTAATATCGTGGCAACAAGTTTAGGCTTTTTTTCTGTAAGAAAGGGATCGTCAGTTGAGACTTTTAAATTACGGAGTGGTATGATCACATCTCCATTTTAGAAAGATCACCTAGGTATTACTGAAGTAATGACATGAGGAAGAAACAAACAAGAGAGGTGTCTGTTTAGGCATGAGCGAGGTGCAAAGGAAGAGGGGGTGTTCAAGAATGATTCTAAGGTTCTTCACTTGGACAGTCTGGTAGATGGTGATTAAATAGCCCCCTCAGGGACTTCCTTGGTGGTCCAGTGGTTAAGATTCCGCGCTCCCAATGCAGAGGGCTTGAGTTCGATCCCTGGTCAGGGAACTAGATCCCACATGCTGCAACAAAGATCCCGTGTGCTGCAACTAAGACCTGGCACAGCCAAATAAATAAATAAATCTTAAAAATAATAATAATAAAAGTATTAAATAGCCACCAGAATTAAATTAAATAGCACAGGCACCCAATTGGTACCAAACCATATGTAATTTTGTGATTTGTGTGTTGTTGTTGTTGTTTTTGGCAGTAGTGGGGTGATTATTTTCCTTTTTAGTAGAAGGAAATAAATAGTGGAGCTGTGACATTGATTAACTTGCATAGTTCCCTTATCCTGATTCTCCTTAGAGAAAGCACAGTTGTTCCCAAAATAACTTTTAAATGCTAATTGAGTAATTAGAGATTGAAGAGAGACAATACCTTTAGTAGAATATAGGATATAAAAAAGAACTAAACAAGAATAAAACCATTTTCTAACTTGAAAGGTTTTATAATGTATTATTTCCATTTTGCAAAATTTATAAACCTGTTATACTCCCAGAGTCCTATGCATTTGATGTCTCTTTTATTCGTAAGGCAAATGTTAGAGATTTGTGATTATGTAACTGATTTAAAAAGTAATCCAGATTTACATTTTGTACACTTTTAGATTTGTTTGTATTCAATTTTTGTGCTGTAGTTTTCTTTGAAGATCTTATAAGGCTCAGCTCACTCTGCTCTTTGGGCATCCCTTTCTTTTATTTCTATTTACCATCTTCCTTCAGGTCAGTAATCTGTCCCTAGAGATATATACAATACAGTTGCTTCTGTTTCAGTTTAGAACAACATTTTAGTCCTGCCTTCTTGGGATTATACCAAAGTTACCTTGATTAAGGTTTAGGTGTGAAATGGTTAATCACACCATAATTTTGGATTTTACCAGCCTGGTCCTGGAGAGGCAGTCTGTTCTTCCTCATTTACAAGTTCTTGAAGGGCATCTCACTATTGTCTCTGTGAAATATTTGTCAATTCATAAAGATTCCTTGTGTTGGCCAATTTTAGGTCATGCACAGATAACAGCATATGGAGTTGGATCATTTTCACTTAGTATAAAAAGGAAAGTTCTAGTAGTTAGAAAATGTAAAAGGAGGAAAAAAAGAACTGAAACTAAGTGTAATTAATGTATGCCTGAGAGCATTTTAATTATAGCTCCAGTTTTGTAAAATCACATGGGTTATTGCTATCAGATTTGCTATTTCAGGCTGTGTGTGTATATGTATGTTATATTTTCAGGAAGTTTCAGCTGATCCTACTGCCACGCTCACAGCAGCAGAAGAGAGAAAGGAGAAGGTACCGAGCCCTCACCTCAGTCACCTAGTGGTTTTGACATTTGGGGATACATTGTATGGGTTGGCGGAAAGAGTGGTAGCCACAGAATCCTTGTAAGTTGTTAAAAACAGTTGCTTTGCCATTAAATATTTAAGAAAGATTATAAAAGTAAGCACTGTATTCTAGCTGTATGCATTTCCCACTTCTAAATATTCCTTAAATTACTCAATATTTCTGAGAAGTATATCCTAAACTAGATTACGAATCAGTTTTTAAAATGGCATGGTTGATTTTCAGGTGTATAAATGGAAGGAGGGTAATCTTTTAAGTTTCATTCTTTAGCAGCATGATCCTTGGTTTAAGTAAGACTTTAGAAAAGCATATTATAGTATAGTACTTTATAGTTTGCCATTGAATTACAATTCTAGAGAAACTGTAGTTACATTGTCAGTTTAGTGTTAAATGTAGTTGACCCTTGACATCAGCAGGAGTGCATCCTGACCTTTATAAATCCCCAAGTTCTTTAATAAAGTGAGAGCATATAACTTCTTCCATAAAATATGGTCCAGTATAATTTAAGAGGTTTTGTATATAACAAAGAGTAGTGAAAAACAGTGTGACTACCAGCAGTCTTCAGCTGAATGATTCCGATTCATGCACGTGTATGTCTCGTGTGTGCATGTGAAGTTCACGTCTGTGTCTCAGCCAAGTTCCATTTTATTTCCTGTTATGAATGTTTGGGTTATTTCTAAAAAGTGTCAGGTGTTAAATCTGTGCATTCATGGGTCTGATGTGTGTAATTACATGGGAAATCCTTCTAAAAATACTGTTGTATTCTTTCTTCAATCTTTTGTGTTATCTGTGCTCATATCTTACATGCAAAGCAGCATAACTGTACACCTCGTGGTAACCAGATTAGCTCCTTTGAAGTCATCCTTCTTTCACATCACCTCACGTTCAGTGATAACTCAGCATTAATTTTTGTGTGAATTGTAAATGAGTGTGTCAAGTGGCAATGCAAGGTAGTTGTTTAAAATGGAAAATAATTTTAATTGTTAAACTTTTGCTCAGAGATCTTAAAGATTAGTTACACAAAAAATATTGACAGGCTCTAAATCCTGTGTTTTGTTTACATGGTGGATTATTTATTCCCTTTAGGGTGTTCTTGGCTGAACAGTTTGAGTTCCTTCAGCCACATCTGGATGCTGTGATGCCTGCAGTCAAAAAACCCTTTCTTCAGCAGTTTTATTCTCAGGTCAGACATGTCTTATATATCATTTCAACTGTGAGCAGGATAGGACTGTCACATGTTATTTAGGTGTTTTGTTTTTTTTTTAAACTAGTGGTCAGTCTCTCAACCTCAGGAGAGGTGGATTAGAATATTTGTTTATTCATTCATGAATTCCTGTATTAAATAAATACTTATTGAGTACCTCTTATAACTTTTAGTCTAGTAAGAGAAAGAGCCAATTAAAACTATATTACAATAAAGTATAGTTAAGGGAAAGAAACAGTGGCAGGGTATTTAACCTTGACTGGAGGCGGAGAAGGGGTATGGTTTGGGGGAGGTTATCTAGAACGGCTGTCTTGAGAAACTGATGTTTAAACTGGACCAGAGAGAAAGAGGGTGAGAGGAGTATATTTCGACTAAGGTAGTGGCTTATATGAAGACCTACAGATGAGAGAGCATGGTGCCTGTGAGCAGCTAAGGAAAATTCAAGTTCTCAGAGCGGGGAAGAGGGCCAGTGATGAGAAAGATGGCCGGAGTGATTAAGCAGAAGTCACATGACATACAGTGCTCCCAGCCAGGAGCTGGACTTTGTTCCAAGGGTACTGGGAAGCTACTGGAAGATTTGAAAGAGGTGGTGAGTAGCATGGTGAGGTGTGTGTTTTAGAAAGCACTTTGGGGGAAGTGTGAAGAATGGACCTCAGATGGCCAACCTAGAGGCAGGAGACTGGTTTGAAGACTTTTAGACTAATGTGGGTGAGAGATGATGGGATCTTGAGGTGCAAGTGGAAATGGAAATGGAGAGAAGTGAAAAAATCTGTAGTTTTTTAGTTGAATTGTCAGTGGCCTCAAGTTTGTTGAATATCTCAAAATTATGTTTTGAGTAAGACCCTTCCTTGCCCACAAGTTAAAGTATTTTCATAATTTAAATCTCCAAGTGCATAGTGTTTTATTTTCAGATATGATGTGTACTAGAAACAGGAACAAAATATATTTTAGAAATTTTATACTTTTAGAAAATATTTGGTTTCATTTCTGTGAAATTTATTTCAGACCGTCTCAACAGCCAGTGAACTACGCAAACCAATTTACTGGATTGTAGCTGGTAAAGCCATTGATTATGAACAGATGCTGCTCCTAATGGCTAATGTGAAATGGGATGTAAAAGAAATTATGTCACAGCACAACATATATGTAGATGCACTGTTAAAGGCAAGTATTCTTGGAAACATCTCTGTTAAAGATAATTCTACTAAGGGAATTATTCCTGTAATTGCAATAGCTCCAAAATTGTGAGATTATAGTTTGTACCACATTCTAGCATTCTTGTGATATTAAAGTCCCTGAGTTGGATTAGGATTTCTTTCCAAATTTTGTGTTCTTTTAGACCCAAGAATACTTTGTAGATTTTTTGTTTTTGCTCAGTAATATCCCATTTTGAATTAGAGTCTGATTAGTGTGTCTTAGCTGGCTTCATATTATGTAACCTCAATGGCCATGACTGTAGTGACAAGAGGATATTTCTGTTTAATTAGAAGATATTTCTAGAGTTGTGTATATTCATTAGCAAGAGACTACACCCCTGATTATTCTAAGTTTTTTTTCCAGAAATCACATTACTTTTGCAATGTGTCATGCAAATACCTTTGTGTTCAATGACTTAACATTTATAAGTTTTCTGGAAAGAATTGTAATTTTTTTTTCATTTATGCATCAAGAGATATTTATAAATCACCTGACATATGCCATGTACTGATCTAGGTGCTGGCAATATAGTTGTGAGTTAAGGAACTTACGTGCCATCAAGGAATTTATATGCCAGCGCAGGGACAGCAATAAAGAGATACATTAGGGCTTCCCTGGTGGTGCAGTGGTTGAGAGTCCGCCTGCCGATGCAGGGGACATGGGTTCGAGCCCTGGTCCGGGAAGATCCCACGTGCCGCGGAGCAGCTAAGCCCATGCGCCACAACTACTGAGCCTGCACTCTAGAGCCCACATGCCACAACTACTGAAGCCCGTGTGCCTAGAGCCTGTGCTCTGCAACTAGAGAAACCGCTGCAATGAGAAGCCCGCGCACCACAACAAAGAGTAGCCCCCGCTCGCCACAACTAGAGAAAGCCTGTGTGTAGCAAAGAAGGCCCAACGCAGCCAAAAATAAATAAATAAATTTATTTAAAAAAAGAAGATAAACTTTTATGATAAATTTTGTTCTGTTATTTTCCAAGTCCAAACCTTTAGGTAAAAGCAGTCTGCAAAAGAATCTGTCCCAAAAGAATCATAAGTAAAATGAAATAGTTTTATTATTCATTGAACAATAAGCATTCTTGAACATTGGATTTAGCAATGAGTAGAATGGCATTTCATATAGTAAGCCTATAAATTTATCTTTAAAATATTAATGAAAAGTATTGAATTATGACTCTTGAAATCTAAAGCAGAGTTTACTGTAGTGAAGCATAAATACAGTAGCAAATACTGTTTTGCTAGATTCATGAAGTGAAAAAGAGGAAGAGCAATTACTTATTTACTTTGATTTTCAAAAGTAAGCTTAGTGGACTGAAGACCTACTTCTTTCTCATAAATGATTAAAAGCAGTTAACTGTCAAAAATCATTAAAAAAATTGTGATTTAGGAAGCAGCCAGAGATAACACAACGATCATGTGTAGCTTGATTGGTGATGATCAGATTTTTTTCCACCTGTGTGTTATTTGAATACATGTCAGTCTTGACTTGGTACACATTGTGTAGTTTCTCTATTGAGGAAACTAAAGAAAAATATATCATTTTAAGGCTTGTTAAAATTATTTGAACTGTATTGTCGAGAAAGGATCAACAGCATTTACTTTTGTAAATGAACATATTTAGATGATAATAGTCGAAAGAAATCAGAAATAAATTTACTGAAGGGTGAACCATCTGCTGCTTTCATGTAGCTGTTGAAATTGTCTAAATTAGTTACATATATTTTTTAGTAGAGTGGTATCACAAAAGGTACTAATAAGTAATAAAAATGTTCAGTTTTTCTGTGCGTAATGAGATAATGTATATTATGGAGTTTTTTTGGTGCTAAAAATTTACAACTATTACATTACTTTTGAATCATTCAGTATGTAATTTATTTACTTTAAAAGAATGTTTAGGAAAGAGAATAATTTATCAGATTGCTCTGTAAGGTGTACAGCTACAAATTACAAATAGTTCACTCTGAGGTGAAAGCTCATTCAAACGCTTTTTTAAAATATGGGTTTCTTAAAGATATTTTTAAAGATATATTAGTTATTAAGCCTTTTTAATCCATACTGACAGTCATACAAAAATTTGAGATGTAGAAACATTTGAACATTGTTTAATCAGTTAATGACACTTATTTCCTTTGAGATGAAATGTAGTGTACTCTGTATTACAACATGCTTTATTCAATTTGATAAACTTAAAAAAACACTTCACACTAAGTCCAAATTATCTTTGGCATTATCTCTCTTTGTTTTACTTGATTTCATTCTGAGCATTTTAAAATCTTTTTTGCCTCTAAGATGGGAAAGCAATGTAACATTATAATTATATTCACATATGGCCACGATTTTTGTCTTCTTAGGAATTTGAGCAGTTTAACACGAGGTTAAATGAAGTTTCTAAGAGAGTTCGGATACCCTTGCCCGTGTCTAATATACTTTGGGAACATTGTATACGTCTGGCTAATAGAACAATTGTGGAAGGGTAAGTTTTTCATGAAAGCATTATCTGATTCTTCAGTGATAAATCATAATATATGAATAACATTATATGTTATCACTAATGGATGCAGAGAATAGGTAGAGATAGTGATAAATAGTGATAAATAGCAGACAGTCTCATAGTAATTCAGGTTTAACTTTGGAATGTAATTAGAAAAGAGACCTTAAACGCCACTGTGTCACTTTTTTTCTTGCTGGTGACTTAGAATCAGCTAGTAGAGGAGTGAGGAATGCAGCATCTAATGGTTATCTGAAAATTAAACTAGTAATAATTATTATTACCTAATACAGTTATTACAATGTTGATTATACCTAGCATTCATTGAGTGCTATTTGTCATTTATTGAAACAAGCCCTTCACAGGATTCTATCACCAAATCCTAACATAAACTCTCTTTGGTGGTAGTATTCTCGCTGTTTTGTCAACAGAGAGATAACCTAGCCTCAGAAACTCAAGGCTAAAGAGGTTAAGTAACTTGTCCAAGTTCACACAGTTTTTAAATGCAGAGAAGGCTTATGAACTCCTCATTTTCTAATGGTAAAATCAGTCCTCATAACCACTATATCACTGTTAATATCATTATTATATCATTGTAAACTGTATCAATCTTTCATATGTTGAGTTTACAGATCAAAAGTAATTTTCCCACTTAGAGACCATACTTACTCTGCCTGTAACATCTAGAATACAAATAAGAATCAGTAATACATTTAAAATATCCCTGGAAAGCAAACTGCTATTTCAAAGACCATTCACAGTGATCTAGAATTGCACATCAGTTGAATTTTCACACTATCATTTATCTGATTTCTCATCGTTTCTTATTTGTCATAAAAATTAATGTGTTTGAAAGTGGAAGTGACGGTGACAAGCTGACAACAGCCTTGGCATTTTGTATAATACACCATCCAGTCTGTTAGGGTTAGGGTTAGGGTTAAAACCAGCAGTGCTGTAAATCCCAAAATGGCTCTCGGTCAACAATCATGACTGGATTGTACTGTTAACAAATTTATTTAATGGTAGAAAAGTGAATAACAAATGTTATATTTGTGTATAAAACACTTCTTATTTAAAAAAAAAAAAGCTTGGTCACTTTAAATAATATAAACTAGTTTTCTTGCAGATTTCCTTAGGGGAAGTACCTCATTTCCTAGTGTTGAATTCTCCACATTTTGTATGCTTGAAGGAATGAGACACTGACTTATGAATAATAAAATGTACTGTTAGGGTTAACGTATTTATTATTATTACTAGTCCACCTTAGAACACAGTTTTTTAGTAGTGTGGGGTCTCAGAATAAGTCTATAAAGTGTTTTTTTATGAAAAATATGTATGTACTTTCTTTGCTTATATGCTTACATGTTTCTTAGGTTTGCTGAATGTTTACGGGAGAGTTATTTCATTTGTTTTCTTTGCATTGAGTAGTTAAAATATTGAACAGTTTTATGAAGCTAAGATTACTTGGGAATATTCATAGCTTAGTTTTATAAATAATTCTTGGCAGCCAGATTAACTGGAATACCAGTTAAATACCAGTTTAACATTCTTACAGATGATTATGTTAATTGAGTAGGCAGAACTATGGTCTGTAGAGCAGGAAGAAACCTTAGAAGTTATTTGATCTTTTTGCTTTGCAAATGAGGAAACTGAGGCCCCGATAGGTAAGTTGACTGCTTGGTGACAGGGCTGGAACACAACCCAGTCCTTCTGACTCAAGGCTCATGTGCTCTTTTTTCTCATAGAATCTCACCAAATGTGGATTAGAGAAAAGTTTAAGTACCTAAAGGTTTCTTTTTCTAACCATCCCATCATTCATGTGTTTTAATTCTTGTGTGTCTTAGATATGCCAACGTCAAGAAGTGTAGTAATGAGGGTCGTGCCTTGATGCAATTGGATTTTCAGCAGTTTTTAATGAAACTTGAAAAACTAACAGATATTAGACCAATTCCAGATAAAGAATTTGTGGAAACCTATATTAAAGCTTACTATCTAACTGAGAATGACATGGAACGCTGGATCAAAGAGCATAGGGTGAGAGCTGGGAAACAGTTAATTAAGTTTGTATTCCTTATCCATTGTGCTGTTCTTGTCTAGTATATAATTCAAAATCATATGGGTGAAATAGAAACATTTGCTTTTTTAGCATGAACTACTTATGCCAGTTCTTCACCATATTCACACTGTTTATGCAATGTCCTTTGCCTGATCAAATCCTTTTGAGACTTTGTGAACTGTAGCAGTAATTATCTGGAAAAACAGCCAGAGTCTGAACTTTAGCTGTGTTTATCCTGCAGCTGTGTTGTAGGAGAAGGCTGAAATTGGTTAACATCAGGACAAATTGAATATAGCAACATTGAAATGATTCACAAGCTAAAGTCTGTTATGTAACTTAAACCTTCTTGTAGCCCTGAACAATGAATGGGTGATGGCCTGAACATGCTGACATGTAGTAGTGATGATTGGTATATTAATATTTAAAGAGCTAAATTTAACCTCATCCTACATTAGATTTTACCTTAAGTATAGGTGAGATTATTTTTCTTTTGTGTGAATATATAGGTAAGTAGAGAAAAATACTACTTATAGCAAGTGTTATTGTGGATGCTGAATTTTTTTGACACAGTTCAACTCAACATATATCACCAGAGAATGCTCAATACAGGGAGCTTTTCGGTATAGCTGTTATTATATATCATTTGTCTAGATAGGCAGTATGTGAAGACAGATTTAATGAAAATATGAGAAGTGTTAAAATTATCACCAAATCTTATTCCATCAGTAACTCTAGTGTTCACATTTATTAATACTGTAAACATCATGGGTAAAAGCTAAGTAAATTTTTATTTCATTTGACTGGGTAAGGAAGTAAGGAATTATTTATATTTACTTTATCAGGCTCATCCTTTCTAGTTTCAACACTGTAGATAAATGAAATGAGTTTTACTCTGGACCATTAGCCTGAACTTTGTGTAAACGTGCCCACTGTAGGGGCAGTTTCAGATCTTTGGGAGCAAAGTAGAAATGTACATGTTATTTTCAGTGATTTAATCAATACACCAGAATTGAGAAAAATGTCACCACTTTTTGTCCCATTGACCTCCGCCATTTGAGAACCAAAATGCTAAACCAGATGCAGATGAACTGCTGATGTTGCTAGAATCCATTTAATAAAGTAAGCTGTGAACACTTTGGGGTTGGTACTGAGGAAGGGATTTGGGGTAAAAGGACAAGTAGCTGAAGAGAAAAAGCACAGCTCGTAGAGGTCCATTATTTGATGTAAGAACGATGCCCATTTTAGGGTTTCTTCTTTTAATATAGTGGACTAAAATTTTTAGTAATCGTATTTTGGAAAAGCTTTAACTAACTGATATTTGTAATACAGTGAAATTTTCCCAGCAGCCCGGATTGTCCTGTTTTCAGAGAACTTTCCACAATGTCTAGTGCAGTGCTTGGGTGGTACTTTCTAAATGTTGAGTGATTGCTTGAGAGAATTTATGAGGTGTTTACAGGTGCTCTCAGAGATCCGATACACAAACTGAGCAGTTTGCTGAATTTTTAAGATGAACTCTTTCTCATGTTTTGAAATTGCACTGTTTTATTGGTTACATTCAGTGAAGACATGTTCTTTTCTTATTAGATGCTAGTACACAACTCTTTCCTGAGCTGAACTCTTACTCTTCATCCTCCAGAACCAAATGAAGATATAAAACTTTCTGATGAGCTCCTATTCATGCTCATCCTAACAACTTATCTGAAATTCAGGAACTAAATTGATTTGTACAGCAAAATAATACTTATATAGTTGACCCTTGAACAACATGGATTTGAACGGTACAGGTTCACTTATATGCAAATCTTTTCAATAGTAAATACTATAGTACTACATGATCATCCTCAGTTGGTTGAATCCTCGAATATAGAGGAACCTTGATGAGGAGGGCTAACTATAATTATGTGCAGGTTTTCCACTGCATGGAGGGTCAGCACCCCTCATCCCTGCATTGTTCAAGGGTCAACTGTAGTCTTCATTGTACTTTCTAGCTACCAATTATAATATGAGGGTTTAAAAACCAGTAACTTTTTGTCCTTTGTTACCTTATTCATTTGTTATATCTCAGAAGAGGTGTTCTGTGGTTGGAGATTTTTTTCTTTTACCTAAAATGTTTGCAAAAGGTACAGTGCTAGAAACTGCTTACTTAGTGGCATCTTAAAATTTTGAAATGTCATTGTATTTTGATAACCTAATAACAAAGACTGTCATAGAAAGAAGCATAGTGTGTGATCTTAATTGGTATGTTATGTGCCGTATTAAAAACATTCTAGTGCTTCCTGTTTCAAGTGTGTACTATAGGTATCCTTATTCCCCACTATTAACAGCTCTGTAAACAGTGTGTCTTCCATGTCTTGACTACAGTTTCCACTGCTTTACACTGACTTCTAGTGCTCAGTAACTATCCACTGAGACCTGAATATCTGTCTGCCTGTTTTTTGCATTGATCACATACATGTGTTTTAGTGTACTAAATTTGAATCTTCTTTTTTTGAGCAGGAGTATTCGACGAAGCAGCTGACCAATCTGGTAAATGTTTGCCTGGGATCCCATATCAATAAGAAAGCAAGACAAAAACTTCTCTCAGCTATAGATGATATAGACAGACCCAAAAGATAATGAACACAGTCCCTTTTCCTCAATGACATTGATCTTCTCTCAACATACATGACATGAAAGCCAATTTTTCATGCACTCCTGACAACTGTCTTAAGAAAACTTTGTGCATGTTCTTTCCAACTGGAAAGTGGAAAACATTGGAGTTTATGTGGTGTTCTCAAATGATTTTTATATGCTCCGATTGCTTCTCTTCAATTTTTAGTTTCATTTGTTGTATTTCTTTCTTGAAATGATATTGCCTCATCATAACTATTGTTATGTGACTACAGTTATACCTTTTATTGAAGAATGTACTATAAATATATGATTAGAAAGAACAGTGACAATACATTCGTGGGCAGTTTTGGAGAATGAATTTATGTTGGCATTTTTCTACCCTCTGAATTTGGTTCTTAATAGGCATAATATGAGAGTGTTAATGTATAGTAGTATGTCCTAATTATGAGCACTGCATGACAGTTGAAAAGTAATGTAAGCAAAATAGTTGAAAAATCAGTTTGCCGTCTGTGTTTCTAAATGTGAAAGTTGTGTTAGGGTTAATTTGGTTGTGAGAGTGATCATAAATGATGAAATTTAATAAATATTGTACTCTAACATGATCAGCCTATGTGAGACTGCATTTTGATATTTTTCCACAGCAGGCAGATTTCATGAAACTATAATGGGATTTTTTTTTAGTGTTTTCTAATTTTAATGGTCTTGTATCCTGAAACCAATGGTGAAAAGTAATTTCATTGGGTAAACCTCTTCAGTGCCTGAGTAGCATGCAGAATGGTGATGGTAGGATTTCCTCCCTCCCTCCCTCCCTCCCTTCCTTTTTAAATAATGGGATATTTTTCCCTGTAAGCTTTACCCTCTTCGAATTTAACTTTTCTCTTAGAACAGCAAAACCTGGCTTAGCTGACTCAGGGAAAGAATTGCCAGGTAGTTTAGTCAAGCATAAGTACAGGGTCATATGTTCACCATTCTTAAATATCTGCTTTGTATCACAGATACAATGTGAGTTTAGCCAGTGATAAACTTCGGAACTTAATTAGTCTTTAGTAACTGTGTACTGTTACTCTAAACTTTGCTTTGAAGCCAGGGATATTCTACCAGCAAATATGACATAAAAACCAATTTCCCTTGCGCTCCTGCCAACTGTCTGATAAGGAATTTTTTGCATGTTCTTTCTGACTGGGGAGAAGCTTGTGTGTTGGTCCAGGATTACTGGCATGACCTGTAACATCAATAGCTCACAATCCTGAAACATCTCATGAGAAACTGGCCTTGTGTACTGTGAGTCTTCGAGAGCTGAGGTGCTGAAGTGAAGGGCAAGGTGTGACATGTGATCAAGCACAGAGGTGACAAGGAGATAATTGCCACTCAGTGTCCATCGGTCGCTGCAGGTACCCATAACCGGCACAAGATAACATGAAACACTTTTTGAGACTATGTCTGTGTGAGGGGTGTTAGTTTGCATCTGTGTGATGAGTTTTTTGTTTTCAGTCTCTCGCTTCCCTGTTCATTTGCTGCCAATTTAATATTGACAGTAAATCTCCCTTCTTGTGAAAAGGTATGAATTTGGTGCCATTGTGATCTACTTGTGGAACTAGACTGTGTACTTGTAAGGTAGATCCTGCTGGTAGCCATTATCTATTTGCAGCCACTTGAAGAAAACAAACATGAGATAAGCTTGGTCCTTGTGTTTCAATGCCGTATTCAACTGGGCACATAAAGAGCTTATCAATCTCATTTCTCAGTTGATTAGGAGCCGCTTATTTCTTATTTTTCACATAGATTTCATAGTTGGCTTTCTTTAATTTCTACTTTAGTTCACTCTGGATAGTATGAACAGCAGTTTTCTGCCTGGTAGGGTATTTTCCTGGGTGATAACAGTTGATACAGAGAATTACTTATTTTGTTAGAGACTCAGCCGTGCAGTTGGAGAGACCTTTTTGCTTAACCATACTTTGCTTTCCCCATCTTCAAAATAAAAATCTTTCTGATACTTTTTGGAAAAGGTTTTTTGTTTGTGTTTTCATTAAAAGGTAACTTAATAAGTGCAAATAACATCAAAATAATAACAGGATATTTGAATCATTAAATTACCTAATAACAAGTTACCAGACATTTCTCAAATATATTATGTAATGATATTGAATTATAATCATAACAGTTTATGAAACTAATTTTATTATAAAGTTTTTATTATAAAGTTTTAAATTTTATTATAAAGTTTATGAAAGTTTATGAAACTAATTTTAAGATAAATAGAATTGAAAAGCTTGAGAATATAAATGGAATTATACATGTTCTAAAAACTTTACTGTTATAAAACATTTCTTTTAGTGTCTAAGTGTTCCTGAACTTTGACATTTTGTATGAATGTGTCCTGTAGAATTCAAGATTTTAAGTTGAAATGAGAGCCTGGTAAATTATCCCCTGAGAAAGAATGATGATTTCTACAAATACATTGTTTCGCATTAAGAAATACTAGGGAGATGCATAGCAATTCAAGTGAACTAGTTTGCTTCAGTTTATGAAACCTATAGAGATCTTATAAATTCACTTTGACTAATAAGCTCATTTGCTCAACTTACTGAAATCGAATTTCTCTTGAAGCCAGGATCGTATGGTATTTTATCATATCTTTAAGCAGAATTTCCTTTGAAATCTTCTATTTAGCTGAGTGCTGAAGTGAAACTTTAAGTTAGATTACATAGCTTTTTCTTTACCCATTCACTGAAATGTAGTCATAAAAAAAGGCTTGTAATTCAGTTCACTTTGAAAGCATAGTTATCTTTTCAAATGAAAAAATGTGCCTGAAGGTGAAATAAAAGTTGTGCTTAGAGAAAAAGAAGTGGTCCAGGGGAGAAATATTTCTAATTTATATTTACTCTTTGGAGTAATTTTAATACAGACTTAGTGGTTAACAAAATGATATTTAACTCTGGACAATGATTAATGACAAGAGAATTATTAATACTCTGGTGTATTCTTTGTAAATGTTAAAACCAGTGCAGCTTTTTACAGATTTTTTTTATTGTGTTGAAACATATTTGCACAATTCTTATCATCTACAGATTTTTAAAGGCCATCAAAAAGTTTAAGCTGCACAGCTCTCCCAAGGACAAAGCTGTGTCAGATTTATACATGAGAATTCTTAACTCATCCAAAATGATGGAGGAAAGAGTAGTTCATTAGTTCTGATGAAACTTTTTTTGATCGGCATATCCTTTTGTGAATGTTGCTAAGTGTACCTGCATCATTTTTTTCCAGAGTTGCCATCTGCCTTGCAACTGGGCTCAGGACAGTTTTTACATCACACATAGTGGGTTAAGGAATAGGCTTTCTTGGGGAAACTTACAAGCTTTGGACAGAAAAAAAAAAAGAGAAGCCTTTGTCCCCTACCCACTTGCCATTGTCCTCATGAGAGGTGAGACAGGGCTAGCAGAGTACAGAGACTGTACTGGGGGAGGATTTTTTATAGCAAATACAGCAGCTTGCCACCTAGTGACCCGGGGCCTGCGGGTGTTGTTCCTTTGTCTGGGAGGAGAGAGCCATTTTCTTTGGAAAGATGAGTTCCAGTGCTACCCCTTCCTTTAGTCAGCTCATCCCCTAAGCAGCTGAGTGAGCTCCAGGGTCATACCAGTGTCTGCCTGGTGTCAGGTACTGGCAGGGCTCTAGTGGATTGGACAGATAACACCTGCTCTCAGGGAGCTTAAGTCTAGCAGGATAAATAGATGTAAGCCAAAAGAAAATTCTGGAGTAGGCATCAGGAAAGGCTCCACTGGGGAAGAGGTGTTCACATGGAGACTGAGGATGAGTAGGAGTTGGGTGAGGAGGCTAAGGGAAGAGTGTGCCTGAGGATCAGAAAAGCCCCTGTGGTTGGTACACAGAAGGGAGCGCGAAAGCGGGGGACACAGAGAAAACTAAGGAGATGCGACAAACTTAGATGTCTCAAGCACCCAAGCAGGAGACACAAATGAATAAAGCAGCAGATGTTATTCAATAACGAGTGACAGGCATTTTGAGACGTGAACAGTTCAGGTCAGGCCGTACCTGCAGGTACTCGAATTATACTTTTAGTCTCTGCATTCAAATGAATGAATCTCCTCCTCTGGCCCATCAGCTGAAGGGAGGAGGGAGTCTGTATACAGGAGGGAAAACCCAGAACATCCATCTGTGTGTTTCCTTGTGCACCTTGACAGCACTTAGCACAGAATCTTACTTTGCTCAAAACTACACGATGGATGGAGTGGTCGAATGGATGAGATGCAAGTGCTTGGGCCCATCAAACTAGAATTCCCTCCTAAACTGTCCTGAACAGCTGGGCAGTTTCTTTGGGGCAGGACTGTCACGAGTTAACTTCTTTACACTCCAGAGGTCCTTGTCCTGGATCAGACACATAATCGATGTTTGTTTATTGACTTCTCAGTACTGAGGAAAGGATGATTGTTGAAGAGAGGTGCCCACTGGCATTGGAAGCTGAAACAATAGCAGTTTAAGAAGGAGCAAATACTTCTATTCCTTAATTTTTTTTGCACACCTGCAGGCAGCCTGAGATGAAGATTGACTTGTTTTAATAGGCTGCGCCCTAGACCAGTGGTTCTCAGAGTCTGGTTCCCAGACCAGCAGCCTCAAAGGACTGTAGTATAGCTATTACAGACAGACTGCTGAGCGGGCCTTTTTTTTTCTTTTTTCCCCACTTTAGGATAAGAATTGATACTTTTCTTCGGAATAAATCTTAGAGCATTGCCTTCCCCATATGAGCCTTTATGAGTGACTAGTGTTTGAACAAGCCACCAACCATGTGTGTGTCCTTTACTCTGACTTGAGTAGAATCAGAAAGATTCTCCCAGGACAGTTTTAATTGGTGCATAAGTCACAAGCAGTGAGAAAAGTGGAACTGCAGGAATAACTAATATAATGTATTTTACAGAGATTTTGTCTTTGATTCTCTCAGCAGTTCATTGAATCAGACGGAGAGGGGCCAGCTGATGATTTGACAAGGGAGGCTTGGCGTGAGCTGGATGTGTGTTGGCGACTGGGCTTCTGCTGAGTTCATATTCTTTCATTCCTGCCTAGTCTCTAGGTACTCCTCTGTGTCAATAATTTTAAATTTCTGTTTATCTAAGATGAGATAATAATAGTACCTACTTCATAGAACTGTTGTAAGGATAAAAGAAAATGTGAAATTAAGTTCTTAGAACAGTGCCTAGCATTTAGTTAAGGGTTCAATAAATGGTGGTTATTATATTAACTTTGTTTTGTGGAGATGGTGATCGGGGCCCAGGAGGCTGAAGCTGTCTGCCCAGACTCACGTTGCAAGGCAGGGAAGCAGCACGTGAACCCAGCGCTCTTTCCATCACAGCTTCTAGTAGAGGTCTGATCTATGTATTGGCCACTGATGGACCTCCTCACGTTCCTTCAGAAGCCTGGTCTGCCTGAATTGCCTCCCTTGGTCAGTTCCTTGGCTGTACTTTTGCCTCCTTCCTGAAGGGTTGGCTGGCGCACTGCAGAATTCACGCTGGTCCTCACTGGGGCTCCTTCCGCTTTTAGTGCTTCCAGATTTAATAGCAGAGCCTGCTGCAGGTGAGTGATGTGTCTTGACTTGGGGAGGTGAGAATCAGTGTTTATGCCATTATGACAGGCAAAATGCTCAAGAGTCTTTTCCTTCATGCATTCTGTTGGTAAACCACCCAAGGGACCCTCTTCTGACCCGTAAATCAAGAAAGTCAGGTATGATACATCTGGCAGTGCTAGTGTTTCTGCTGCCATATCAGCTTCTAAGGAAATCCTAAATGTTATGCTCAGTTCCACCTCAGGCGTGCGCAAGGTTTTCTTTTTTGCCTCCTCTTCATAACAAGATACACAGTCTTCCCAGTCTCTGTTCAGGGGTTTAAGTCTAGGGCTGCTGTGGAGTGGCAGGTGGCCCACGGGTAATAGGAATGCTCACACTCGGGGCAGCACAGCACTGTGTCCCTTCTTTGGTCTCCTGTCCATTTGACAGAATTGCCTTCCTTTTTCTCCACTTTGCTCTTCTCCATACCTTCCTTTTTCATCAGTCACCCCACTGAGAAAGTCAGCCTCTTTCTCTAGCCTCAGTCTTGCCACGTTTTGGGGAACAAGTGGTTCTGCAAGTGGACATGTTTTTGTTTACACTGTGTCAACTAGGTTTTAGTAATTCAGCTTCTTTGAGGGTTGAAGGAGGAAAAATGGCACTTGCGTGCTAGTGAGAAGCAAAGAAAAGGGAAATACCCAGAAAACCAACAGAAGCATTAATGGAGATACAACCCTGCCATTTATTAATATCTTAAGAGTGTCAGAAGAGTACTTTCAATTCTTTTAATAGGTTTCTTTATAATTTGTAAATTTATAAATACGAGGACCTGATATTTTCCTCTCCAGGCTTGTATGTTCACCTACATCTCCTGGAGCTCCCAACTTCATTGACTAAACAAATGTACTGCCCTGGTGTCTATTTTTTCAGATAATGGAATAGTTATTTTTAAATTTATTTTAGCTGAGGCCCATCAGTTACCTCTTCTGAGTCATTAATCTTTGAGACAAGGCTGTTACAAGCAAACTAACTGCAGTTTTGTCCCTGAGATTTAAGTGTGTATCAATAATAAAATTCTAAATGAGATTATAATTAGTGCGGGCTTAGGGGCTGAGATTTGGCAGTACCTGATACACTTTTCTCAGTAAGTACTTTGTCTTCATCTTTAAAAAGCTCACTTGTTGGAAGGGGGTTTAAATGCTTTCCTAAGTATCTTATAGAGAAAAGCCAAGATGATTTTCATAAGTGAAATTCGATTGACCACTTTGAACGTATCAGAGGAGTTTTCAACATACTGGCAATTTGCAGTGTTGTTTGGCTGGTATTTAACCATGGTAAAAGGTACTGGGCTCTTATGGTTTAAGGCATCTTGATGGTTTTTTAAGAGAATTTTAGGCCAAAACAGCTTTTGGGTTTATTTGTTTGTTTGTGGGGTTCTTTGGGGGGGGGTGTTTTGTTTTTGTTACAGGTCAAACTTCTCTTTTTCCTTTGACCCTTGTTTTGCTCTTTCATCTTCAGGAGGACATGAAGAGGAACTTTGGGAAGAGATCACAATTTAATAAAAATGATGGTGGCGTAGAAGACTTTGTGCAGGGGTTGGGATGAGCAGGTATTGACCAGTTGATGCTATGAGCTGCTGTTCCCTGAACTTCAGGGACAATGTATAAAAAACATAACTGTAGCATTTGAAATAGGAAGATTTAGCAGTGACAGCATCACACTAAAATTGTCCATCTGGCGAGGTAGAGTTGGGGGGTAAAAAATATTTTAGTGAAAACAAATAACAATTGAGCATGAAAAATAAAAAACAAACAATTATCTCTTACCATAATTTGGGGAGTCCACCATAGATCTACATGGAGGTGGGGGAGTGACAAGTAGGCAGGGAACATCAGGAATCTTATGTGAACACAAAGTCCAGGAGCATCCTGTTTTCCCAGGATCCAGTGGGTCTATATGGAAGGCAGCATATGGGCCTGGCAGCAGGGATGCATAATATTATACATAGCCCCAGGGGATAACAAGATAAGGTGCTGAGAAGCTTCCAGAGTAACATCTAACAGTTTTGAAGCTAGTAGGAAGCTTCAAGGTTACCTAGTGCAACCTTCCACTAGGAAAGTTATGGATATCCATAACCTCTGAGTATTCACAAGGCAGGATATCCTGTACAGCATACTTACCAGATCAGTCCTAGCTACTTTCTGAGAATTTCCAGCATCAGGAAACTTGCCTCCTCACAACCTCTCATCAGAGGTGTCCCTGGATCTGAAACCTGTACTCCATGGGGCCTACATTCATTGTCCTGTGTTCTGCTTTCTGATCAGAGAGAATATAGGAATGTTTCTATCTCCCTTCTATTAATGCTACCTGCAGCAGCATTAATGATGATAACCAGATCGTATGCAGGATGCTAACTCATTTTGAGCTTTAGGTAGTCACCTGAAGGTCTTACATTGATTCAGTGCTGTTAAAATCTGTCCTCTTAAGCATTTGTGCAGTGGATTATTTTAAATGTCGATTCAAGATCTTACACAATTTTTGTATATATGTTATTTTATTACTTTTGGCCTTACTGTAGCCTGTCTAGGATTTTTTGGTTCTAGATTCTGCCATTCAGAATATGAAGTATGCCCCACTTTGCTGCCCAGGCAATAAGGTGGTATTTCTTGTAGGTCCTCAGTCAAGTGGATAAAAATGAAAGTGGGAGTGAACCAAGGACAGAGCTTTCAGGCCCAGCACAAGGTAACTCCGGTAATCAGAACTCTTTGAACAGGTATATTAGAACTATGAGTGTACTACCTTTTATCATTTTCCCCAGGTTTTTCTACTTTGACCACAAAGGTAATATGAAATTTTGTGAAATTCTTTGCTAGGAATAAAATAGTAACAACACTGTCAAAAGGATAAGTGGAAATATTTTAGTATTCTTGTCCTCGCTTGATTCTACACTGGCTTTTGATGATGACCTTTTATAATGCTCACAAGCTAATTTTTAATATGTTATTCTTGAAATCTGCCAGTATTCCATGGTAAGCTCACCAGCTGGTTGTGTGGGATGCTTAATCCCTCTCAATATTAGAATGTTATTCACCTAATTCTAGGCTTCAGACACTTTGTGTCCATTTGTAGAATTGTGCAGAAATTTCTGCTAGATCTCACATCTAGTTCCTTTGTAACCACAGGAGGAAGACTTGAACTAATGTAAAGTTTCTAGGTGTTTGTTTACTTATTGGAGTATTATGTATCTCTGACTTCCATTTATCTTAATAGTGTTTGTTCTTCCTTTTCTAATTATAATGAACATTCGTCTTTTTAATTTAAACCTAATTAATATTACTTCGTATACCTCAAGCAGTGATGTGTTTTCCTCCTCCTTCGGGCCTGGAACATATATGTAAACACACTGAGAGTTGTCCTGAGGCTCCTGATATCTCAGGTCACACTGTGCTCTAACCTCCTGAAAGGTCACTTGTCACTCTTTTGCATTTGACTCTGGTTATGCACCTACCTCTCTCTTCATCTTTTGTACTTTCTACAGTGAAATGAGTAGAATATTCCTTGGGCAGGTACACTATCATCTTCAGAGGACTCTTTCTCCTTCTCAGAATGATTGCTTTGAACTCCCTAGTCAGAATTTCTTTTCTCCCTTTCTCTTCTTTTTAATGTTCTTCTAGAGCTAAATTCCCTCTTAGTCTGGACACAGGATTGTGATATCTTTTCCTGACCATTTTTTGAATTTTGCTTTCTCTTGGGGGAGATGGTATAATAGTTAAGCTACTCAGCTCCAGGGTCTAACATGCTAGGTGAACTTGGGCAAGTTACTTAACCTCCTTTTGCCTCAGTTTCCTCATCTGTAAAATTGGAATAATAGAATAATATGTCATAGGGGAAGATTAAAGGTAAAAATAAGTAAAATTCTTAGTAAAGTGCCCAATGCGATACAATATGTATTAATTATTTTTATGGTACAAGGATCATTTTTGACCAAGGTATTATGAATCCTAGGAATTTAGTTCCATTCATCCAACACTCTCATCATCTTCCCTTTATTAATCAGTTCTCCCTTACTTGAAAAATGAGGTTTAAAAAGCTGCCTTCAGGGCTGTGTGTTGTGTACTACACAACTGCAGGGGGCAGCGTCGCATGGACTGCAGTGGGAATAGTGCCTCCTACAGTTGTGCAGTGCACACATACTGGCCCTGTGCCTCCCCCTGCTTCCTGAATGATGAAACCATCAGCGACACAAAGCCAGAATTCCGCAGATGGCCCTGCCTTGAGCAGAATAAGCCTTATAGACGATGTCTTCAGGTTTGAGGTCCACTTCTATAGCATAGTTTCATTGGAGGAAGAGGAATCCATATTGGAAAGAGTCCCTGAGGGAGGGAGGGAGGGAGGGAAGGAAGGAAGGAGTTGATGATGCATGAACTGGGATGTGGTGAACAATATATGTATAAATAGCACCTAGAGTTGGATTTAGATACTTCACCTTCCTTGGGCAAGTTGCCTACTCCCCAAATGTGGTTCATTACCACTTGGTCACCCCAAACTCTCACCCTCAGGCTATGTAACTGAAGACTAATGAGATGCTGTGTGTTCCACAATCCTGCAGGTGGATAACAATGAGTTTAGCTGCCTTTGCTTCAGTTTCTTAGAATCCTCTAAAAATAATGTATTTTTATAGGAAGTGAGTAAACCACTATGATGTCTCTAAGGTGTGTTATATTTTTCTGAGTCATAATAAAAACACTTCTAACATTAAGCCTGTGTAGGCTTTCTGTTTGTTTTTGGCAGTCTCCATATTTTCCATTGGCACGGTAGTGTGGAAGGTCCTACCTCGGGCAAGCGGTTCTTGATACTCTGCAGTGCACCAGTTCAAAGAGATGACAGAAGGCCTCACCATATTTGCTCTACAACTGTCAATGGGCAATTTGATTAAAATGGTGCTTTAGGATTCGTTTTGAAAGCAAGTCTTATCAGCTAATGAGATAGTAGTATTTTTATTAACTCTTAACTGAGTGTTTTTTCTGTTTTCCATTTGCCCTGGTTCTGTGTCTGTAAATTGGAAAATAGACTTAGTCATTGTATGAGTTGGTAATTTTAACCTAGAATAGAGTAAATAGATAGCACATGCCTCAGTAACTTGACCACTTATGATGTCTTAGGAATTCAACAAATTAGGCACCCTGTTTTACAAAGGCACCCAGCCCTAAAGCACCTTTGTGTTGAAGTGTTCCGAGAGCCTGTCTAGGTTTGTAATGTAGTTGTACCTCTGGCCAGTGAGGGAAATGTAATCCACATATAATTTCTTCTTCAACCTGTTGATGTGTGGATTACATCGATTGCTTTTTGAAATATCAGACCAATCTTGCATACCTGGCATAAATCCTGCTTGGTCATGGTGTATAATTCTTTTTATATATCACTGAATTCTATTTGTTAATATATTTTAAGGATATTTATATCTATATTCATGAGGAATATTCGTCTGTAGTTTTCTTTTTTGAACTGTTTTTGTGAAGTTTTGATATCGGGGTGATAGTAACTTTTAAAATGAATTAGGAAGTGTTTCCTCCTCTTCTATTTTCTGGAGAAGATTGTTTTGAATTGGTGTTCATTCTTCAGTGAAACAGTCTGGGCCTGGGGATTTCTTTTTGGGTGGGAGGTTTTAAATTATGAGTACAATTTTCTTAATAGATAAAGGGCTATTCAGATGATCTGTTTCATAGAGTGAATTGTAGTAGTTGGTGTTTTTTGAGCATTTGCTTCATTTCATGTAAGCTGTCAAATTCATTTGTATAGAATTCTTTGTAATATTTTCTTATTATCCCTTTGGTGCCTGTGGGGTCTGTGATGGTACCTACTATTTCATTCCTGATATTGATAATTTGTATCTTCTATCATTTTTCACTTTTAAGTCTTGCTAGAGTTTGTCCATTTTATTGATCTTTGCAAAGAACCAGCTCTTTATTGACTTTCTCAATTTTTCTATCTTCAATTTCAGCAATTTCTGCTCTTATTTTTTCTTTCTGTTTGCTTTCAGTTCCTTTGATCTTCTTTTTTGGTGTGCATTTAGCTTATTTCTTTGAGACTTTTCCTCTTTTCTAATGTAAGCATTTAGTATTACAGATTTTACTCAGCACTGATTTAGCTCTTTTCCACAAGTTTTGCTATAATGTATTTTTATTGGTTCACCTTATCTTTTGATTTTCCTTGAGGCTTCCTCTTTGACCTTTAGAATACTTAGAAGTGTGTTGCTTAGTTTCCAAGTGTCTAGAGATTTTGAAGTTTTGATATCAGGGTAATAATAACTTTCATATACTTAGAAGTTTTTTTATATCAGTGAATTCTAACATCTGAAAAAATATCCTTTGTAGACCATTGCCTTGATACTGTTTTCAGAAAGCATGGTCTAACTTGATTTTCTAATGCCATTTATTGAGCACACCCTGTGTACTTCTCTGGCCTCAGCTGATGCTCTGCCTTTGCTCAGCCTGGTTCAGCCACACTGTTCTTTCTGTTACCACCCGAACATATCAACCTCTCATCCCTTCAGGGCCTCTGCACATGCTGTTCTTCTAAATCTTCCATAGCGGGCTCTTTTGCATCACTCACGGCTCAGTGCAAATGTCACTTCCTCAGTGATGCCTTCCCTGGCAACCCCATCTAAAGTATCATCCCCCCTGAAACCACCTACTTCCCTATTAAATCACCTTGTTTTGTGTTCTTTTTCGTAGCATTTATCACTATTGAAAACATTTTACTTATTGCTAGTCTTGTCTATTGTTTGTTTCACTTCACTTGAATACAAGGTTCTTGAGAGCACGGGATCTGTGCTTATTCATTGCTGAACCCCTAGCACTTAGTATTCAATAAATACATTGTGAATGAATTAGAGTGGACATTCAAAAATAAATATTGAATACATTAATGAATTCCAGACCCTGTAGTAGGCAATTAGAATACACAAGTATGAGTAAGGAGTAATTCTGGCCCTCGATGAGCATACACACATGCACACACAATGAATTTTCTAGTGAAAATCAGTCTCATAATGCTTCTTAGCCAGGAGCCACAGGATATGCTCTAACAGTTTTTAGTTTTCCCCCAGCAGTGAAGAGGGCTTAACACTTACTAAGCATAAGTTCTTACCCACTTCACTCTGGGGACTACCCCACCACATTGCTAAGTGAGTCAATGGGGAGAAGCACAGGCACTGGTAACACAGCATCATGAAAGAGTTTTGCTGCAACCTTAACCTTATTGTCATCATTGAGCAATTAGCTGAGCACAGCAGCCATGGAAATCCTCATTAACAACTAGGAAGTGGGACGGTATCGCTGGCATACGGAGATGTCAAAGGGTTTCCTGATCAACGTTTCCCATGGTGTGCTTCTCAGAACACTGAGTCTCAGGATGTTAATAGATGTTAAGTAAATAAAATGATGTGTGGGTACCTTGGAAATGCTGACTTAGAAGAAGCATAAACAGATTCCTTTACTTCAAAATTCTTAATATGCTAATACAGATTTACAAAGAAGGTAACATAGTATGGGCTAATTCTCAACATTATTTGACCAGTGTTATGAGTTGAATTGTGTCCCCTCAAAAATATATGTTGATGTCCTTGGAACCAACCTAAATGACCATCAACAGATGAATGGATAAAGAAGATGTGGCACATATATACAATGGAATATTACTCAGCCATAAAAAGAAATGAAATTGAGTTATTTGTAGTGAGGTGGTTGGACCTAGGGTCTGTCATACAGAGTGAAGTAAGTCAGAAAGAGAAAAAAAAATACCGTGTGCTAACACATATATATGGAATCTAAAAGAAAAACAATTGGTACTGATGAACCTAGTTGCAGGGCAGGAATAAAGAGGTAGACATAGAGAATGGACTTGAGGACACGGGGTGGGAGGGTGAAGCTGGGGTGAAGTGAGAGTAGCATCGACATATACACACTACCAAATGTAAAGTAGTTGGCTGGTGGGAAGCAGCGGCATAGCACAGGGAGATCGACTCGGTGCTTTGCGATGACCTAGAGGGGTGGGATAGGGAGGATGGGAGGGAGGCTCAAGAGGGAGGGGATATGGGGACATGTATATGCATGTGGCTGATTCGCTTTGTTGTGCAATAGAAACTAACACAGTATTGTGAAGTAATTATACTCCAGTACAGATCTATTTAAAAAAAAAAGAAAATACAATTCCTCCTATTAATAAAGATAATGATAATAAATATTCTTTATTATGTAAAAAATATATATATTTATGTTGATGTCCTAACCACCAGCACCTCAGAATGTGAACTTATTTGGAAATGGGGTCACTGTAATTAGCTAAGAAGTCATACTTGTATAGGGTGGGCCTTTAATCCAGTATAACTGGTGTCCTTATAAGAAGAACAGAGAGACACATACAGAGAGAGGAAGGCCATGTGAAGGGGGCAGAGATTAGAGTGATACATCTACGTGTCAAGGGATGCCAAGGATTGCTGATTGTCACCAGAAGCCAGGGGAGAAGAATGGAACAGATTCCTACTCAAAGGCCTCAGAAAGAACCAATCTTGCCAGCACCTTGATTTCAGACTTCTGGCCTCCAGAACCCTGAGAGAATACATTTCTATTGTGTTAAGTCACTGTTTTAGTCCATTTGGTTTGCTAGAACAAAATATCACAGGATAGCTCGTAAACAACAAAAATTTATTTCTCACAGTTTTGGAAAATGGAAGTCAGAGACCAAGGTGCCAGCATGGTTGGTTAAGTGCCCTCTTCTGGGTTGCAGACTTCTCACTGTGTCCTTATGTGGCAGAAGGGGACGAGGGAGCTCTGTGGGGTCTTTTTTATAAGTGCACTAATCCTGTTCATGAGGGCTCTGCCTTCATGACCTAAGCACCTCCCAAAGACCCTACCTCCTAGTACTGGCATATTGGGCGTTAGGATTCCACATGTAAATTTTGGGGGAACACAAATATTCAGATCATAGCAGTCACCCAATTTGTGGTAATTTGTTATGGCAACCCTAGGAAACTAATACCAGAGAACTCTTGTTCAAGGAGCATCTTGAGAGAACAGTCTTTCAAAGACACTTTTCTAGGTGACTTTCCATGTTGAAATGTGATTCTCCAGCTGCTTGTTTATCGTCTGTATTTAAATGAATAGTAAAGAGAGCTTAGTTGAGAGATCCCTATTCCGTGGTCTTAGAGCCGACATTTTGAAGATTTTACTGTTGCAGTGGGTGCTGTTGTTTACTTGGCAGAGGATATTTAGCCTTGAGAAGTCATGATTAACCAGAATCTCTTTGTGAAGGTGCTGATAAATCGGAGACAAAGATTATAGTCTTCCCAGAGAGCTGCAGTAGCCCCTGGAAGCCTGTTAGAGGAAACCTGAATGTTGTAATAGAAGGAGCTCTGGGGCTGGACAGCCCATGGGTTCAAAACCAAGGTTTGAGGCCTGGGATGAATCACTGGGCTGCTCTACACTTGGATTTTGCATGTGAAAACCAGAGATACTAATGATAATAGCTCTGACACTGGCCACCTCGCCAGGTAACTGCAAATTGTGAAAAGCATTATAAATTTAAGGTTCTTATTAGGTAAAAAATGGCTCTTTTGTTTAGCAGAGTCTGGTCATAGAGTTTTTTCTGTCAAAATTTGATGTACATATTCTAGAGGTAAAATAGCTTTTACTGAACCATGGACTTATTTCTAATTTTCCTTGATATAGACCAACTCCTGAAAGGTCTTCTAACTTGTGCTGTAATGGGAATGACCATGAGGAATCAGATGTAGTGTACAGAGAAAGATTTTCTGGATTGACACTTATAAATATTTATTTTTTTCTAAAATATGCCCCATTGTACTTCCAAAAGTAATTTGAATATGTCTATACATATAAAGCATACGTACATATAAAAAAATCAGATGTCATGTGTGGAGGGAAAAGAGCTGTACAGTTTCACTTACTCACTTATTACTGAAATAATACAGAATTTATGTCACCTTTCTGGCAGTCAAAGAAAAAAGGAAAATAGGATGTTCCATAGATACTAAGTCTACTTTCAGGCTATTACAAGTGCACTTATAGGCACTAGAATCGAACTGATGCTTGTACCTTCTAAGGAAACTTTTTTTACGAGACAGGTTTGTATTGGAAGATAACCCTACTTGCAGGTAGTGCACAGAAGGCAGGACCTGGAGAAGCCGTAAGAGTTCCCTCATTAGAATATAGTTATCAGAGTGATGTTTACTTATCTATTTATTTATTTTCTATATCTGCTTTCAGAGATATGGAAGGTATATTTATAGGGGCCATAATAGAAATAGAACCTTATACAGGCAAACCTCGTTTTATTGTACTTCACTTTATTGTGCTTCACAGATAACATATTTTTTACAAATTGAAGATTTGCAGCAAGGCTTGAGTTGTCAGATGATAGCACTTTTTAGCAATAAAGTATTTTTTTTAAAATTAAGGTATGTAGGTTGGGTTTTTTAGACATAATGCTATTGAACACTTAATAGACTATAGTATAGTGTAAACATAGCTTTTAAAAAATTTATTGAAGTATAGTTGATTTACAATGTTGTGTTAATTTCTGCTGTACAGCAAAGTGATTCAGTTTATTTATATACATTGTTTTTCGTATTCTTTTCTGCTATGGTTTATCACTGGATGTTGAATATAGTTCCCTGTGCTATACACTACATTTATCCATTTAAATGTAACTTTTATACGTAGCGGGAAACCAAAATTTCGTGTGACTCACTTTATTGTGATGTTTGCTTTATTGTGGTGGTCTGGAACCAAAACTGCAGTATTTCTAAGGTATGCCTGTAGTGTGGCATGTTGCAAATCTCTCTTCTTTTGGGAATTGAATCTCTCATCTTCACTGTATAAGTTAGTTTGGGGTTGCTACACGTAGCCAGCGGGTCCTGACTACTTTTGATAGCACCTTTTAGGTTTCGCTTGCCCAGCATCTTTCTCCTCTTTTTCCTAACAGCACTTTGATTTTCCTTTTGGGAACCGCCTTTCTCATTCTTGGTCCTTGTAGATGGGTTACATTGACTCTTACACCCCCTTGTGACTGCAAGCATGGAAATGTGACTCAGGCATAGCCAATGAGACTTATTTTCTGGGGTTTAATTGGAATCGGGGAAAGAGAAGCTGGAAATGCCAGGGATTATTAAATGGAGAGGGCCTGCCAATGAACAAAGCTAATACAGAAGAAAGTAGAACTCAGAGAGGAGAAAGAGAGACTGAGTCCTCTTGATACCTTCAACTTCTGGATCTTAGTATGCCTAAACCCAGTTCAACCTCGGCTTTTTCAGCTACATGAGCCATTGCATTCCTTTTTTCCTTGTTATACGGGTTTGAGTTGGCTTTCTGTCACTTGCAGCTAAGATCCTTGTTTGGTAACAATGTCTGAAGTTGGCCTTACATTGAGTATTGAGAATTGGGAGGGAGGCCCCAGAGCATCTTTCCTCCCTACACAAATTTAGGAATTTTCTTATGCTGATTAGGTCTCCAGTCAAGACAAGTCACCAAAAGGTAGAAAACCAGATGTAAACAGATTGTAGTCTATCAACATTGGAGTATTATTTATTGATGTTTTCCATCAATCAGTATTTTATCGGATCAGTACTTACTCAGAAATACTTTCAAACTTCCTTAGAAAGAGTGCCAACAATAAGCCACTTAAAATCAGATGGCAGTATTTACGTTATCCATGGGAAGAATAATTGCTGTGTATATTTTTGTGTCAAAGTCATAAGAGTTATGTTACTTTCTACTCAAGTCTTTCCTAGGAGGATGGTTGGTATTAATCCACCTTTGTTATACTCGATCTACCACTTGTAATGAACATAGGATATTCTGAAATCTTTCAGGTAAAAAGTAAGTCAGTGCTTCAGTTAAGTGAATCTGTGCTGCTCTTTGGCAGGGACTGACCTGTGCTTTATATGTTTAAAAAAAAAAGAGGAAAAACATTTCCTGCCTCGTGTTTTTAGACAAACATTTGCCTTATACAGTCTTTCCTTTATGGATAATTTCTTTGTCCTCATTCACTGTTGATAAATATCATGTTCAGTATCCAAAAGGCACAATTTACAAATGTTTTAAGCCTCAGCAGTTACAGTTTTTCCTTGTCGCATCACTATTTCTTGCTTTTGATAGTTCTTTTTGTGGTTATAAGACCTTTCTTAATGACTACATGTTTTCTTACTTTTGGTAAAACATTTGATCTTGGGTGGATTGACTTTACCCTGCCTCCTCTGCTGCCTGGATGGATAAGAGGTGTTTCTTTATTTGGGGTTTTGTTTTTTTGATAAAACCATTGGGTTTTTATTCATGTTTACTACTACATATAGAGGGCTTTCTTATTTTTAAAGAATCACTAAGAGCATATGCCTTTTGAATTAATAATATTCTTTGAAAATTATTTTATTGATTACTTCACATTGTCTAAAGATTCTAAAGTTATATGAACTTTCATAATTCAAATTGTTGGGAATAGAATAATCCCTCTTAGATCTGATACACTGGAGAATATCTTTCCACTCACAAAGAAATTGAAGACTATGTAAACTGCAAAGCACTTTGTTAATTTTGATGCTGTGTCAAAGCCAAAGCTTAATTATAATACCTTTTAATCCTAGTTCTAAACAATCTGTAGGAATTTGTTGTGTAAACAGATTTAGTTTGGCACTCTCTAAACATGATGATTTCGAATAGGGTATTCCTAAAAGATGTTACGTTTTTAAAAGTACTTTTTAATTTCCCCTTATGCAAAATTTTGGTTATATTCAGATTGAAAATCACTTTTTTAAAATTGAAAATTGGAAAATTAAGAATATAGAAATGATCCAATTAATATGATACTCTCTACAAACTAAAGCTAATCCATCCAGAGAAATATTTTCACAAGTATCTTTTGAACTAGTAGGATAAATCCAGGGAACAGAAATGCAACCGAAGTTATCAGTAGACAGAAAATTATATTCAAATCTTAAATGGGAGATGGATATTTTTAAAAAATTATTAAAAAGCATAGCTCAAGGAATTTCATCATAATTTTGGGAGGCAGAATGTTCCTTCTGTCCCACTTTGGTGAGTAATGTATTCAGTCCTGACCATCTCATTACCTAAGAAATGTAGACAAAGTGGAAGGAGTTCCAGAGATAAGTAGCAGACATGACCAAAGGCCTTGAAAATCTAATCCATGGGGGAAGATTCGGTGAAACACAGCCTGCTTGGAAATAGTACACAAGCTGAGCCAACACTGGGGGAATAATCAGGGTCATGGGAGGAAGCAGCACAGTGGAGGAAACAGAGTGTATTACATGCAGCCGGCTTCATTAGCAGTCTCAGAAGGGGGACTCACTGGGATTGTGGAAAGGACAAGACAGCAATTAAAACTAGGTAAATAAACTCACAAGCACATGTTAAGGATTTTCAAAAATAAAGTGAGGCATATTAAAAACTTTAAGAGTTGACTTGAGCAAAAATCAATTCTAACTGGGCAGCAGCCCAAACCAGAAGTGGTTAGGAAAGGAGCCTGGGGGAAGACTTAAATAGAAAAAGCGGCGACCAAAGGAAAAAATTACTTGATTGGCTATAGCTTGATTATAGTTGGCTGTTTGTGATTGGCTGTCCTTAGTGTTTTAATTTTGTAACTTTGAGGCATTTGCAGGCTCGGGTTTTGGTTTGCTTACAATGGCATTAGAGCCACTGTGAGAAATTCACATGTATTCCATTTTCCTGGAAGTGGAAGCTCATAGCATGCTTTTAAAACAAACAAAACAAAACAAACGAACAAACAAAAAAAACCCCACATCTTCCACAGTGTCTTTGTTATAGGCAAGACTACCTGCTGCTTGATTTCCAACATATGTGGGCTAAGTAAGTGTCAGTGTCCTGTCTTCTCAGCCAGTTTGGAGACAACTTAGTACATTTGATTAGTGTGTGTTAACATGATTAAACATTCTAACTTCAAAATTCTTCTTGACAGTTCAGTGGCTTTTTGAGCGCCTTCTCATTTGGAAACAGAAATTGAAGCCCACACTTATCTCTTGGCTCTTCTCCACGGGTTGGTTTCTTTCCAGTTTGGGGAGATCTAAATATCAACATTGTTTTCCTCTACCTCCCTGGGAAGTGGAAGACGAGTTAACGTAAGCTTAAATCATGAGCTAGGCCTCTTTTCCTTTTCTCTTGAGGGCTACTCTCTTCTTCTACATGCAGCCACAAACTTGCCAAGAAACTAGTGTCTGGTGACCCCCTGTGGTGGTACTCCATTGGGCCCAGCTCTTTATAGAGTTTACAGGATCTTGGCTCTTCTTCTTCTTTCCTGCCAAATTCCTCTGTTTAGAATCCCATTCCTTTTTCTTTTTTTTTTTTTTAATTGAACTGTAGTTGATTTACAACGTTGTGTTAGTTTCTGGTGTACAACAAAGTGATTCAGATATATATATATATATATACACACACACACACACACATATATATATATATAATTTCATATTATTTTCCATTATGGTTTATTACAGGATATTGAATATAGTTCCCTGTTCTATACAGTAGGACCTTATTGTTTACTTTATATATAGTAGTTTGTATCTGCTAATCCCAAACTTGTAATTTATCCTTCCCCCATCCCCTTTCCCCTTTGGTAACCATAAATTTGTTTTCTATGTCTCTGAATCTGTTTCTGTTTTGTAAATAATTTCATTTGTATCATATTTTAGATTCCACGTATAAGTGATATAATATGGTAAGTTTGTAAAGGAATTCTAAACATGAACATAATGTAAGTAATATTCCTCCTTCCCCAACTGTGTCTACCCTAGTCTTCAGAAAAAAAAAAAGGTGAAATTTTTTTGGTTGTTGTGAAAATGGTGACCATGCTTATTCTAATGGTTTATCATTATGAGTTCACTTAATAACATAGGAAATTTCATATGCTCACTTATTTACTTATAATTAGAGGCTATCAGAGAAGTGTGAATATATAGTCTGCCTTGATTCTAGACATCTTGATTCATAGTCGTAATTGGTTGGTTGTTATCTCCTTCAGGGGGGAGCAGAGTCTTGGGGAGAGCAGGTTTAATATATCTTTAGTTAACAATCTACCAATAAGAACTGACTTTTGGTAAGACTATATAAATTACAGCAAGAAAAAGATTAAAATGTCAGTCTTTACAATTCTTGACCAACTTGGATCATGTTATTCATGCTGTCATTTATGTTTGAAACTCTTTATTAACCCAACCCAAGATTTTCTTCACCTACATCCTTTCTCCAAACCTCTTCCTTTCCCAGAATTCTCTCTTAGATAATGCCATAAACATCCTTCTAGTCACTGGCTGGAAATCTTGAGACCATTTCACCTCCTCATTTTCCTTCATCTTCTACATTCTGTGAAATACCAGTTCTAGTTGGTTCTGTCTAAAGAGTTCCTTTCATATGTGCCTTTTTGTTGTTGTTTAACACAAGCATTGGCTGATTGCAGGTTCTTGGTATTTCTTGCTTGAATAAGTACTATACTCAATTCAACTTGAGTATAGGTTTCAAATATTTGCCACCTTCCATCCAGTATGCCACTGCCCCTCTTAAATGCTATGAAAGTCTTTGCATTGTATTTGAGTCTCTTGTATTGACCCTCTAGTTCAACTACAGTGGCCCACTATTTCCCCAAGAAAGTCATTTTCAGATTTCTGCTTGGTTTATGCTAGAAATGGCAAAATAGGTCTCAACCCTTAGGTCCAAATCAGAAGCAACCTTTGACACTTTCCATGTAATCTGTATCCTTCTGAGCTAGGAGACAGGGAAGGTTCATTTGATAGAGAAGGAAGACTGTAATAGGACTAGAAACGTACCCTCCTTTTAGCTTCTTCAGCCTCTCCATGCATCCAGTGCCTTCCTTCTTTCCCTTCAATATGCTCTGAATGCTGCTGCATGCTCTGCTTCCTGACCGGGGCATGGCTTATTGGGAGGGTCTAGCTGAGAGCTGAAGAAAAGGGGAAAAGCTAAACTTCAAAAAGCATGCACTTCGCATGGACATAGGGTCTGAGGCATTCCTTGGGGAACACAGAGAACCAAGGACTTGGTGTTAACTCAGCCCAATTATTTATTTACTTAATCTGACTTCGTTGATGACCACTTTTCCAAACTTAGGGACAGTTCCATTTGCATCTCAGTCCTCTCCTGTATAAAAACGTGATGGTGAATGAAAAAAAAAACAAAAAAACCAAACAGCCATGTTTCTGCTTGATGGTATATTTCTTATCACAGCAAAAGTGTCTGATTGAAATGGTTATAATAGAGCAGAAGAAGCACAGAAGTTAAGGTAAGCGGACCTGTTTGAGTGTGATGTAGACGTGCTTTTGAAGTACACTCCTGGTGCTCTCTTCTGCCCACACCTTCTCTCCGGCTGTGTGTAGTAGGAATGAGGGGAGAAAGGGAGAGCGTGTCACAGATTCTCCCCCACTGCCTATGATGTAGCCGCTTCCCCCATGCAAAGAGGAGACAGACAGCCCTCAACCGGCTCACAGGCTGCTGTTTGATGTATTCTAGCCCTGCTAGCTGAGAGCAGACAGACAGTCCTTGTTGAGAGGAAGTTGTGGCCTGAACTCTAGGCTGAAATGGAGACAATTGGATCACTGAACTAGAGGGGTGAATAAGTTTCTCAGTTATTAGGAATTAGCACCAGAGTCCTACATTGGGAAACACATTCAGGCCACAGGTAAAAAGCAAACTGGTCATGATAAAGCTTGTGGATCATGGAGCGGCCCCGCTCTACTCACACCTGTACATTTGCTAGAGGGGAGAAGTTTTTCCAAAATGAGAAGTCATAGCCTGTAAATATTAAGTGGCCAGCTGTGAACCACTGCAAAGCCAATCTGGACACATTTTAATTGGAATAAGAGCCAGAGAAGTAGCCAAATGGACATCTGCCAAAGGAATGGAAGTAGATCTTGGTAGTACTTGATTGCCCACTGGGGATAAAGGGCAGCAGATCAAGTGGTGGAAGTTAGAACCTTGTGAGAACAGAAATGGGGCTAGAAAGTATGGCAATGTAAGTTTTCTTTCCATAGATTAGCAACAACTAAAGGCAGATAAATCATTCATCCTTTAAATCTTAACATTTTCTTTGGAATGATAGTGTAGTTTACCTAAACTTTTTTCCTTAGTTCTGGTGAAATAACTCGAAGTTTAATTTCTTTGTGTATATTTCTTCAGTTCCTGCATTGGCAGACCTTCAAAATAATAACCCCCCTTAGATTTAATACAAAGTCGGTTTAAACTATGATAAAATTATTTAGATATTGCTCTAGGCTCTTATTGGAGTGTAAATGTATGCATCTTAATAGAATGTTGGATGGAAGTAGTCTCGAGCTATCATCCACATCCGTGGCATCAATGACTAGGGATTTAACAATGCATTGTGAACTGAGTTCTTTTCTTCATCTTCAGTTATTTTGAACTTTTTCATCTTCTCTGAGAGCAGGAAGGTGGGATTTAAGGAAAGGATATCTGAGTGCTGGGACAGGCACACGTTCAGAGAAGACCATTATGAAAATTCTGAAATAAAGAGCAAGTAGAGCATAGAGCCTGTCATTCCCTTCGTGACATGTTAAAGCGAGGCTAGTCCAGAAGGGATTTTTTGGTGACTGCATCAAGGCACACAACCAGTTTGGGATGAAAATTTGTTAACACCGAATCTTGAAAAATGAAGACGGATGAACTAATTTGTAATCCTCATCATTATTTTCTCCCTCTGGCTACAGGTAATGGAATGTGACTGTTAACTTTGCTGAGTGTGTGGAAATGGTGCTGTGGAAATATTTCGTAAAAAATATAGCATCTCCAACTGATGTCTCTAACATGAGAGACATGTATAATTACAAAAAGAAGATACAATTCCAATGGCAACTGGTAATAGAATCTTAGAGTTGAGGTAATAGTTCCATTAAAAAATTGAAAGTTATAAGCAGTCTCTGTCATTTTATGAAAATGTGTTTTATTCTCTAATTTTTTGAGAAAGAAAAAGAAGTGTAGCCCATTACCAGTCCAAACAAAGGGAAGCAGCTGATAGATTTTTGGAAAGTGCTGATTGTATATGTGAGCAGCCCATGGTCTGCTTGCTCCTGGAGAGGAGCATTCTCAAACTTGAAATTTTCCAGTGTTTGGCAGGCCCGGGAAGTGTCAGCAATGGTTAAGTGAGAATGAGATTTGGTGACCTTTAGAGTGGTTTGGCTAGAAAACCTGAGGAAATACTCAGGGGTACCATCCCAGCTGACAGGGAGTAGTGTGTTTCCTGGGTACTGGAATGGCAGGGGGTGGAGTTGGTCCTTGGGATGGATGTGCACCTGCTTTCTGAGAGGTGAGAGGGAGACGCAAGAGGGAAGAGATATGGGGATATATGTTTATGTATAGCTGATTCACTTTGTTATACAACAGAAACTAACACACCGTTGTAAAGCAATTATACTCCAATAAAGATGTTAAAAAAAATAAGGGATTTGGTTTTTCTCCGACAGGGGTGACTTAGATGTCATCCTCTCTGGGACAGAGATGTCCTTATGTCTCTGAGGTTTGACGAATTTCCTAAGAGACCACAGGGATGTGTTCTTTGACCTGGACTAGTTTTGATATGGGGTGGCACTTAAATTACCTGTTCTCAGGCTTGAGTTTCTTGCTTTATCTCTGCATTGCCCTCACATTCTCCCAGAGCCACATTCCCGCTGCTCTGACACCTGCTTCTCTGAACTCTGGAGGAAGTTCTGCGCATCCGACAGGGCGAGTGAGGTCAGTGGAACACTGAGCCCAGCAAGGCAGAAATAAAGAAAATGCAGCAGTCATTCTGGACGGTGGTAGGGTTATGTCCCAAGAAGAAGAAAACACGAGCACTTCAAGGACACAGGAATTTGTCAGAATGCTTTCTTTGCCAAATCCTAGCAGAGGTCTGCCCTCAGTCCACTGTCAAGAACAATTTCCTGTTCTCTTTTTCCAGCCTGCATGTCAGTTCTGTGGAGAAAGACTTGGCTTCCATTGATGGCCTGTCAAATTTAGCTGAGTTTCGTACCTTTGCCAAAACGTTTAACCATTTCCTCTGGACAGCTGAAATCCAAATAGAACCTACCCAGTAACCTTATTTGCTTTCATGAATTATTAAAACTGCTAAAATTTTACCTGTCAGTCTCTCCTTTGAAAGCAGTGGGAAATCTGAGGATAATTTTTTGCTGAGAAATAAGTAAGACATGATCTTAAAGGTAAAATTTTAAAGGTGATCACGTCCCACAAGCCCAAAGAGTTTCCATTGTAATAGCCCAGCTGCTGGTCGCATGCCACATTCATGCAACAGTGATTCATTTTTAGATCTTGCCATCAAAATGCATACAGCTCAACCCAGTAGAACAGCTAGCACTGATGGGAGCAAGTGGGCAATTCATCTAAACACAAAGTGCTGCAGGAGACCTGAAATGTTTCTTCAGAGATCTTTCTTCCTACATTTGCTGATTTCTTTTAAAGAGTATAGAAATAGAGACTATTTGTGCTTAACTTTATGTAAGTTTCTATTCAGATATGGTTTCTTGTAATGTAGGAAACATTTTTATTTTTAATTTCAGAAGCATCGTGGCCTGAAATGTGACAGTAAAGAAGCCAGGGTAAGGGTTTGCACAGAAAAACTTAAGATGTTTGGTTTCAGTCGTTGCAAAGGAGAATGGTTTCTGCCTAGAGACTTAGTTTGGTGATGTTAGAAAATCACAAAGATAAGAAGACTGAATTAAAGACATTTTAACTAGGCACCTCAAGAACAGTGGTCTCACATTGAAAATGTTTTGCAAATCAAACGTTTGGTAACTTCAATTCAGATGCATTTAATGTGAACTCAAATATGTGGTAAGTATGTGTAATCAGAAAGCGTCTACTTTCTATCAGTTTGTGGTTATATGAAGACAATTGACGTTAATTTCCAAGACTCACTATTTGGTAGCCTTCTAGCGTGTAACCGTAAAGCACCAGCGCCCGGCACAGTTGTCCCCAAGGAGTGACCCACACCCTCTGCCGGGCGCTGTCTCATCCCTGAGCCAGGCGCTTTGTCTTCTGGCCATCAGCCTGGCCTTAGGGACAGCCCTACGTTGGGTCGTGTCCTCATGGGGGATCCTCCTGGCAGTTGTCTTCTGAAACAGCCCAACTGTCACCACCTTCAATTGCTAAAATGACAAAACCCTACGGTATGAAACAATCCTGTGTCCCCTTCAGTCCTCAGTCTACCCAGGGGCCACATTGTAGTCTGTGTGGAGTTGGTTGTCTTTTTCCTATTTTGAACTTCACTTTGGATCTGGACCCTTTTTACTTGTGCTCTGAGTCTTACTAAATCATTTGTGAAAACAGTCCTTTGATTTTCTGCTTGAGAGTAACTTCCTCTTAGAGGCTAAAAAACTGGCTGGTACTAGACCAGAGGCCGTCACATTTCCCTTTCAGTCCTCCACTGGGTTCCAGGAAATAAATCATCCCCTATAATTAGACCCCGATGTGTTGCCCCAGCAATAGCACTTCATCATTCACCCCCTGAAAAGACTGCATTTCCTTTAGGGCCATCCAGAACCACTGCTGATGCATAGCAAAAGCCAACTCTATTGTAAAGACAGTAGAGCCATAAAACTCTGCAAAATTCACACATCTAAAATTGTTTCCAGACAGACCTACAGTCTTTAATGTCATCCCCTTCTCTCCTCACGCCAAACACCTCTTTCCAGTAACTCCAGAAAGTGAAGAGATATGGTAAACCTGAAACTTCTGTGTGACAAAGAGCTCTACAGTTGTGATTGCTTCAGCACATGTAGTCAACAGGGGAGCTGGGAAAGTTTATTTCTACTTCATTCAGGTACTTGCTCTGATTTAAAGTGATCAAAGTCGGTGCTTTGTGTCCACCTAGAGGGGTGGGATAGGGAGGGTGAGAGGGAGACGCAAGAGGGAGGAGATATGGGGATATATGTTGATGTATAGCTGATTCACTTTGTTATACAGCAGAAACTAACACACCGTTGTAAAGCAATTATACTCCAATAAAGGTGTTAAAAAAATAAAGTGATCAAAGTGGAGAAAGACACTAGTACTCTTAATTCTCTATAAATTGGTCCAGATAAGTATGGGACACAGTAGACAATAAAAACCCAGTTATCCTCCTTTTATACTCCTTGGAATTTAGGAGATTTCAGAAAATAACTTCATTCACCAGAAGTACATACCAACTAATAACAGACTCTGGGCTTGATGCAATTTCTTTTCCTTATTGATTACTGGATCTGTTAGGAAATGCTCAAGATATATTGCATTCTTACCCTTACCTAGAGGGAGAAATTATATCTGTCTGGTATCTATGACTTTAGTTACAATGTCATGTCACAACTAAAAGTTGACTATATGGACAAAAAGCTTAGTATTTTGATCATTATCTTAGAGGGATTTCTGACTGATTGAAGTCTTTAAGGAACTCTCTAAGGAATGTTAAATTAGAGGTCTTTTTTTTAAATAAATTTATTTATGGCTGCACTGGGTCTTCATTGCTGCGCACAGCTTTCTCTAGTTGAGGCGAGCAGGGGCTACTCTTCGTTGCGGTGCATGGGCTTCTCATTGTGGTGGTTTCTCTTGTTGCAGAGCTCGGGTTCTAGGCACATGGGCTTCAGTAGTTGTGGCACGCGGGCTCAGTTGTGGCTTGCGGGTTTTAGAGCGCAGGCTCAGTTGTGGTGCACGGGCTTAGTTGCTCCGCAGCATGTGGGATCTTCCCAGACCAGGGCTCGAACCCGTGTCCCCTGCATTGGCAGGCGGATTCTTAACCACTGCACCACCAGGGAAGCCCTAGAGGTCTTTTTAAGCAACGTAATTTATCTTACTGTAGTTTCTTTGCTCTCTCCCTCTAAGATAAAAACGGGATGAAAGTGTGAGGAGTCAAAAGTCAGTGGTTTGGGGAAGGTGTGACACTTTATTTGGGGGAAATCTGTTCACTGATTAGCTGGAAACTTACCCACCTAGGAAGTGGAACCTCCTGGGGGTAAAATTCTTCTTACAGAGTATGCAGAAAATTGCAGACTTTGGAACATTCTTGCAGATGTGCAGATCCAGTCACATTTATTGTCTGATCTCTTATGAACAATTTTTAGAAATACAATTGACTCTTGACATGTTAGATTTTAAAATGTGCCATTTGGACCACTCACAAGCAACCCAAAGGATCAAAAATGTGTGGTTTGCTGAGGTACAAATTTGAGTGATTTTCCAAACAAAACATTTAGTGAGAAGGATGGCATTATTTTACATGTTTGCATATCTCTTTAGTGACTGGCTTAATGAAGGCAACTGGATTCTTATATCTGCCTCTGCCTTCAGTCTGTTGAAATATATTGCTTTTGATTGAGGTATGTAAAGAAAATCTAGTCTCACAGATATGTACTAGAACATGGAAGAGTGTTGTAGTAACTCTTTTGGATAATTGTAGATTGTTTTCTTTGATTCATAATCTCTGGAAGGTTAAGTGTAATGCAGTCATTGTATTTATAGTTTTTGAAGTTTCATCATTGCTAAGAAAATTCTTCATATGGTCTTAGAATTATAAAGCCAGAAAGAGCTTCATTTCAGATGTGGAAATCAAGACATGGCATGTGACAGAGATAGGATTCAGACTCCAAATTCATGATCATTAAAGCAGGCTACACCTCACCTCAGGTTTACCTGTCATTGTTTTTTGTTGAAAGATACCCTTGTTTTTCAAGAAAGTGAAAATGTTACTTGTCAATTGTAATTTTAAGAATAATAGATACAAAATTTTATTTTTCCTCTCTGTTTCCCCCAGGTGGTTTCATGTTTTTGAAGAAAGTGAGGAAGAGATTTGGTTGGCTATTGCAGAAGGGAGCATGCAGGACCCTCCATCTCTCTAACAGATAAGAGGTGCAATACCACCCTTTAACCCCTAGTAAGCACTCAAATATTCGCCAAGCTTAGTAAGACTTGCCATAAATACCTAACAGACTGAAATTACCATCTGCAAAATGTTTTCCTGTGAGAGTGCATTATGAAGTTAAATTTATTCTGTGAAATTCTGTCAACTAGTAATTCATGTAACTAAAGTAGAACATTTTTGTGGAATGGAAAATTGCTTTTAGTTGTACTATTGTTCAGGAAGAACAATTTAAGAACATCTGGATTCTGTGTTCTTAGCTCATCGTCCTAGTTTATTGTGTTGCTTTTATTCTCCTGTAGGTGGTAAAACAGTGATTCAAAGACTAAGATAAAATGTAAACGTGACTCTCCTTTTTAGGTCCTTAAGAGTAGAGAGGGGTATCTTTTGGAGATATTTAAAGGGCTGGATTATCAGCAACTTTGTAAATGTTTAGGATTCAGTACAACTCAATTTGGGTTTGGCTGTTAACTTACATCTGTAATTTTTGACATCGCATCCATTTTAGGGCTAACATAATGTGTGGACTTATGAGCACTCAGAAATCCACAAACATTATAAATGAATAAATAAGACAGAATATCAAGCACGAAAAGTGTTTCTATTAATAAGGATAAGAATTTTGCTTTCAGCAAATGAAGTATGGCATGGGTTTACTTCCCCCAGCATCTGTTCAGAAGTCTCAGAATTTGAACACTTCGTGCATTCTCTCTTTTGCTCTGTGTTCCTTTTGGGACAATTCCTTGAACTGTGATCTAGAGAAGGTGAGAGGTGGACTGGTCTTCTTTTCAGACTAGTACATTTCCTTCTATTTAGTTGATTTTTAAAATCTTAACTGGAAATAAGAATAGCTGCCTTCTCCTAGTCGGAATGCCTTTTGCCACCTACTAGTTGTGTGACACTCGGCAAGTTAGCTGACTGAGCCTTACTTTTGTGATCCATAAAGTGGGAATAATATCTTCCTTGATACGGTGTTTAAGGGGATTGGAAGAAATAGTGTATGTAAAGTACTTAGCATAGTGTATGACCAAAGTAAAACCTCATTTATCATTACTGAAGAAAATACTCCAGATGAAACCATGTTCCTCTTTCCCTCCGTAAAGCATTCTGGCAGATGCCCATGGAATGCTGAATGCTCAGGGCTAGAAGCTACTCAAGAAGGTGTGGTCGAGGACCAACAGCATTGGCATCACCTGGGTGATCACCTGGTATCACCTTGGTAGAAATGCAGAGTTTTAGGTCTCAACCCCAGACCTACTGAATAGGAGTCTGTATTTCAGTGATCCCCAGGTGATTCGTAAACACAGTAAAGTTTAAACAGCACTGTGACAAGTACACCTGCTTAACAAGTGTTTGCTCCAAAACCATTTGATACCAGTTGCTCTTGCTTTTGTAATTACATAATTTAACTATCACATAAGGCTAATTAAAGAGTGTGAAAAGGGAGAGTTGTTGTTTTTAAGAAAACTAAGTTAAATGCTTTAGAACAATAATAGTGAAGTAAGTGTGGGTGAGGCAACCATAAAGATTGGAAAAATGGTAAAGATCTGTAAGATTGTGAGCTCTGAGTTCTTCTCTTGCATGTTTTAGTTTCTAGATTTCACTGTAAAGAAGTTTAATACCACCTAGTCAGTGGCTGGGGCCACCCAGAAAAGAGTGTGTGCTCAGCCCAAAAGATGAGGGGGACCTGGAATTAACAGCTGCCAGCTAACTGCACATCTGGGCAGCCAGTCCTTTCTTACAGGGGAGAATCAAGGGGCACTCACGATGTCTGCCACCATCTCCATCTGTTTCTTAAAAATGCAAACCTATGACTTCTTGCATGGTATAAATAAATAAGCCTACGAGACCAATTTCTTATCTACTTTATTGAATGAAGACACCTACAAATGTGAAGACTTTGAACATCCCAAGTGCAAAAATTTATACACTTTAATGATGGCATTTGAAACTTGACAAATAATCGTGCTCTATGCACACCAGTCTATAAATATAGTCAACAGTCGTCCCCAGAGCTGTGAAGTGACTCTTGACTGATTTTCAAATTATTGTGAATTTGCTAGCTAATCAAAATTCTGAACACAAATTGGCTCGGTCAGGATGCATGATGCATATCTAAACCACCGAGGAACTACCCGAGCGGCTTTAGGAATTCGTCTTCCATCATCTCTAGTACGTTTTACAGACCGCAAATAGCCAGTGGAGAAGGGTGTTTCTCTGTAGCATCTATCACAGTCTCAAGCTTTCTTACATAAAGGCAAACTGATGTGGTAAAAAAGAGTGATACTTGAAGTGAGAAGGCCTGTGTTTGAGAATGGCCTCTGTCATTCAGTTCCTGACTTAATGTCATTGGGGATTGGTGGTCACAATGTCTACCTCACAGAAACTTGGGAGGGATTAAGGAAGTGGATTTGTTGACTCCCTACAGTGAGTCAGTAATGTTATTACATTTACTTATCATCTGGTTTAATTCTTGAAATGCTGTGAAGTTAGATATCTACATTTAATAGAAGAGGAATGTGACACAGAGTTGCTAAGTGGCAGAGGTCAAATTTGAACCAGATTCTCTCCAATACTAGAAGGTGTGTTCTTTTCTTTATACCAGCCTGCCTCCAAATAAGTTTGTGAAATTCATGTACATATATGTTAGTTAGTATTATAAATTGAATGTCAAAATAGCACTCTTTATGTCTCAGTTTTGAGACAAGAACAATATGATAGGTGTCCAGTAACCCTACAGAATATCCGAAAGCACAAGGTTAGCTCACACTGGAGGTCCCAAGAGATTATAAATTAGTTTTCCAACAAGATAGTTTCTATCACTTACTTTGAGAGTATAAAAGAGTTGTGGTAGAGAGACCTTGGGAGAAAGGATTTATTTGGAGAGTTGTAAATATTCAAGACCGCCAGCTTCCCCCTGCCTGCCCCCACCAATGGCAGAAAGAAGATGATGGTTTCCTCCCCATGAAAACCAAATTAGAAATGCTGAAAGGAGAATCACTCAGAGAAGAAAACTTGGTATGCTTAAAGAAGCTTAAGGAAAGAAGACTGAAGTCTGACCTTCACCAAAAAACCTATCATTGCGTGACTGCTTGAAGCTGCCCTGCCTGATGGCGGCAAAGAGGTTTCTGTGCTTTCACTTTTTTTTTTGCCGTACGTGGGCCTCTCACTGTTGTGGCCTCTCCCATTGCGGAGCACAGGCTCCGGATGCGCAGGCCCAGCGGCCATGGCTCACGGGCCCAGCCGCTCCGCGGCATGTGGGATCCTCCCGGACGGGGCACGAACCCATGTCCCCTGCATCGGCAGGCGGACTCTCAACCACTGTGCCACCAGGGAAGCCCTGTGCTTTCACTTTTAGTGGTGTGTGTTCTCCAGAAACCAATATGGACCTATATGGAAGGGAACCAGCCTGGGGTGAAGAAGTGACCCTACCAGAGGGAGTAGATGATGGGAGAATGTCCATAAGCTGAGAGAATGTCAACCAGTAAGAGAATGAATCCTCCAAGCCTTCCTCAACCCCCTGGTCCAGTAAAGGGAACCTCCAATAGAGGGTAGGGCCTCTGAGGAATCTGCACTAGAAATAACCAGAAAACTGTAGGCCCCACACATCCAGAGGCAATAAAGACAGATCACAGATGTGCCTACCATGAAAACCTCTTTTCACCAAACTCTGCCCTCCCTGGGCTCACAGACATCAGCTAGTGTGATGGTGGGGCAGAGATACTGATCAACACCTCCTGCCATGCCTTTGCTGTAATCTGCTCTGCGGGATTCCAGGACCGAGGGACTGTGATTATTACACTGTCCTGAACATTTTAATTCCTTAAATGTGATTATTCTTGTGAATGAAAAGGTACTTTCCTAAAGCATCATCCAGCAGTGGGGAAGAACCAGTTTACAGAATGAGTTTAAAGGAAATGATAAGAAGGAGTGAAAGTGCTTGTGATTTTTCCCTACAGAGGGGAATTCATTCACATACAGGCTTTATTATTATCTAAATAATAGTGGACTATATCATATAGACCTCTATATAATAATAGTGGTCTAAATAAAAGTGGACTTGGTGCCGTTCCTCATTCATATTCAGCATGTTTGGGTGATGTAAAGGCCAGCTGATTGAGATTTCCTGGTGTGAAATTAGAGACCTGGAAAGAATGTTTATGATGACCCAGTGTCTAAGACCTAGCCCAGCGCCTGGCATCTTACAAATATCAAATATTCAATAAACACTTGTTGAATTGAATGTAGTCCAAGATCCTCGTTTTACAGATTCAGAAAGGGATGTTCAGAGAGGTGAAGTGACAAGGTCAGATAACTAGTCAGGGACAGAACCGAGACCTTCTATCAGACAATGGCCCTCTTGTTGCTTCTCCCCTCTGGGGTAAGCTGCTTCAGAAAACTCAGTTATAAGTCCAGGTAGGTAATAAGCCTCCAAAACTTGGACTTAACAAAGTTTTATTTCTTGTATGTGCTACAGGAATGATGTGGGCTAGGTGGGGGCTGTGCTGTGGGGACACCAGCTTGTCAGAGGTTCCACCATATTAGGTTGCTGCCATCTCAACATGCTACTTCTAGAGTTGCTGCAGCAGAGGAAGAGAGCAATGGAGAAGGCACACTGTCATTTAACTCTCTTGAACTGAAAGTGACACATTGTCATTTTCCACTCTTAGGGCATTGGCCAGAATTAGCACATGGTCCCACTTTCCTACAGGAGTACTGGGAAATCTTCCAATGTACCCATAACAGAGAGGAGAAATTAATATGATGACATAGTAATTGTTACCACATCCAAAAGTGGAAACTCACTTTAACTTTTGTTCTCCTATCTAAAGTTTGTTTTCCTGTCAAAACTGAGAAATGATCTCTGTCAATTGCAAGGCCACAAGGGAGAATGGTTGCTGAATGGTGAAGTCAAAATATCTCTTTAGAAGGTTTCTGTGTGCTGTGTATAAGTTCATTCCTGCTGAAGAAATTGCTGCAAAAGACATATTGCAGCCACATACTAGAGCAATCTATTAGAGCAGTCTATAGTGCTGATCTGGCAAAAGGAAGTCCTGTGGTGAGACGTTTTGTTGACAGGTGTTATATCTTATTTGGAATGGAGGTTTTCCAGCCAAAAATAGGCCCAGTATTATGATAACCAAATTGCCTCCCAGAGGGAAGAATGCATTTATTTTAACAAATGATATAGTCTCACAATGAATGGCTTCATTTCAAAACTTTCAAAATGTGGATCTTATTTAGTTTTGTAAGGAAGAAACTTTCTGTAAAACAAACTCCTACTGCTTCAGTTACAATGACTAAACACTATTGTTGTTTGAAAGTGTCATAGAGAGACATGAGACAAGAAATTAGGGGCTGAATGGAAATGTGATATGAATAAAATTGGGATGAGGATTGGGTTTTTCTCTTGCAATCTCTTTGAATCACAAACAGCTCAATATTTTTATTACCAACATCTTTTGGTGCTTATAAATATTTTTGATAAAGTGAAAAATAGAAACATCAATAGGAGCACCTAAATATGTAAAGCAAATATTAACACACCTCAAGGGAGAAATAGACAGCAATATAATAGTAGTGTGGGACTTTGATACCTCACTTAACTGATGGATAGACCATCCAGACAGAAAATCAATAAGGAAACATTGGACTTAAATGAGAGATAGATTTAACAGGCATATACAGACCATTCCATCCAAAAGCAACAGGACACATTCTTCTCAAGTGCACATGGAACATTCCCCAGGATAGATCATATGTTAGGCCACAAAACAAGTCTTAATAAATTTAAGAAGATTGAAATCATATCAAATATCTGTTCTGAACACAATGGTATGAAAATAGAAATCCATTAGAAAAAGAAAACTAGAAAATTCACAAATATATGGAGGTTAAACAATGTATTACGAACATATTACTGATCAAAGGATCAAAAGAGAAATAAAAATTACTTTGAGACAAATGAAAATGGAAATACAGCATACCAAAGCTTATGAGGTGCAGCAAAAGCAGTTCTATGAGGGAATTTCATAGTGATAAATGCCTGCCTCAAGAAACAAAGATCTCAAGGAGCCTAACTTTACACCTTGTGGAGCTAGAAAAATAAGAACAAATGAAGCCCAAAATTAGTAAAAGGAAGGAAATAACAAAGATCAGAGCAGAATTAAATGAGATAGAGACTAAAAAGACAATAGAAAAGATCAATGAAACTAGGAGCTGTTTTGAAAAGATAAAGGAAATTGACAAAACTTTTGGTAGACCCATTAAGTAGAAAAGAGAGAGGATTTAAACAGAATCAGAAATAAAAGTGGAGTTATTACAATTGATACTACAGAAATACAAAGGATCATAAGAGACTAGTATGAACAATTATATGCCAACAAATTGGACAACCTGGGAAAAATGGATAAATTGCTAGAAACATACAACGTACCAAGACTGAATCAAGAAACAGAAAATCTGAACAGACTAATTACTAGTAAGAAGACTGAATCACTATCAAAAACCTTCAAAACAAAGCAAACAAACAAAAAGGAAACAAAGTCCGGGACCAGAAGGCTTCACTGGTGAATTCTACCAAACATTTAAAGAAGAATTAATACCAATCTTTCTCAAACTCTTCCAAAAATAGAAGAGGAGGAAACACTTCCAAACTCATTTTACAAGGCCAGCATTACCCTGATACCAAAATCAGACAAGGATGCTGTAAGAAAAGAAAATTACAGACCAATATCTTTGATGAATATAGATGAAAAAATCCTCAACAAAATATTGACAAACTGAATCTAACAATACATTAAAAGGATTCTACTCCAAAGAATAGTGAAGATGTGGAAATTGATTCTTTTTTTTTTCATTCTGTAGTATCCATGTATAGTTGAAGGTTCCTGGGGAATAATTAAATAATAATTGGGACTGTCATAATAGCTACAATAGAAAGCTTTATCACTGGGTTCCCTATATCTATTTTGAAGAAGAAGAAATCCTTGCCCATCAGATATCTGTACTTGCATAGTTTGTTAGAGATATTTGAGTTGCATTTCTTTTTTAGAGCAAAAAGAGTTGACAAGTCAAACTCATAGAAACAGTAGAATGGTGATTGCTGGGGACTGGGGGATGAAGGAAATGGGGAGATGTTGGTCAAAGGGTACAAACTTCCACCTATAAGATGAATAAATTCTAGTGTACAGCATGGTGGCTATAGTTAACCAACTATATTATGTACTTGAAAGTTGCTAAGTCTATGTGACTCTGTGCGAATTTCTTTTTATTTACTCTTCTTGGCTTTTTTGGGCTCCTTGTGTCTGGATTGATGTGTTTCAAGTTTATGGAAAATTCTAAGCCATTATCTCTTGAGATATTACTTGCAACCCATTCTCTTTCTCCATTTTGTTTGGTGGAGCTCTGGTTAAATATATATTAGACCTTCTCACATTGCTTAGCTTCTCTTCTACCTGTTTCTTCTGTCTATGTGTGAACTCTGGATATTTTCTTCTCACTTTTCTTTCAGTCCATGAATCCTCTATATCTATGCCTAATCTATCAAACTCATCTACTGTCTCTCAGATATTATTATCTTTTTTATCATAGAAATTATATTTGATTCTTTTTTAAGAGGTAGAGATAAAGGCTTACCTTTATTTTTCTTCGTTTTATTGAGATATAATTGACATACAGCACTATAATTTTAAGGAGTACGCTTTTAATAATTTTTATTCCTTGCAGATATCTTCAACCTTTTATATACGTTTAAACAATGTCAGGGAAGTTGTTTTATAATCTACATAGCAAGTTCAACATCTAATGTCTTGGCAAGTCTATTTTTTTCCCAGCTCTTCATGAAGTCTAGTCCCTATGTGCCTAGTCATCTTTGACTATGTGCTGTACAGCATATTTAATTTTGTTTTTTGACTACTGACAAAGTTTGCACTTACACTTTTTAAAAATAGAACACTTGAGATTGCTTTTGCCAGGCACATGTGCATAAGTAAGGAACTCAAATATTTCTGGAGAACTTAAACTAGGTTCAGGAGTTGAAATTCCCTAGTTTATCCTGATGAGTGGAATGGGATATAATTCCATAAGAGTTACTTTAATTCACCCTCATCCTGAATCCTGATGGTGTAGCCTTTTGGGAATGTCAGATCATTGTGGGGAGGGGTTTTTTCCTAATTATTAGTAATCTTTCTTCTTTGTATGTCAGAATTGCGGTGCACGTTGACAAATGCCCTCAGTGTGCAAGTGCCTTCTTATCTTTCTGGGTTATTATTTTCTCTTCGCTTTTGATTTTGTGTTTTGTTTCTTTCTTGTTTTCACTTTTATGTTTTTAACAGATAATTTTAATATTTTATCAAGATTTTTATCTGTTTTCTGAGATAGACTTAATCTGAATTATCTAATCAACTATTAACAGAAGTAAGAATTCCAGCTGTGCATATTTCTTCAAAATGTGCAGCATCTTGCTCAGAGAGCTTCATGGATACCAGGCTGATTTCTTTAGATGCTCTTTTTTCCCTTCCTCATCAGGTCCATTATTGGTTTTACAGGCAGATCAGTGATTTTTTCATACATTCTCAACATACAATTCTGGTCTTCCACTGCTTCAGTAGTTGAGCTTTTTAAAAAATATATATGAGGCATCACATCTTTCTATTGCTCTGGTCTCTCCAACTTTCTGTAACATCCACGTGACAGTACTTCTCTATTTGTGTTAATATTTCGATTCACTTTGTTACTCTTACACTTCACATCCTTGTAGGATATAAGAATTGTTCCTTTCTTCCCAGATAATTTCCCATGAAACATGGGAAACGTGTCCTCTTCTTCTCTTATGGTCTTGCTTTATCTGTCAGCCTGGGGTCCTCTGGAGAAAGTTTTGGAGCTGTATCTGGGCACTATTATCCCTCTCTTCCTCATTTTTCAGTTTAAAGATTTCTTGGTTTTGCCAGTAGGTTTTCTGCCCAATAGAATCCTCTCAGCCTTTAGGATGGGCAGGCAGGCCCTCAGTAGGGACCCAGTGTACTGATGCATTGATAATAAGATTCAGAAAACCAAATTCTATTTTTCATGGATATCCTCAGATTGAACTCTTCTCATTCTACCTTCTTTCTCTGAGAAAGCTACTACCATCATTTGGAAGAAGAAATGAAAATCACCAGTGCTTCCATGACCCTCAGCCTCTTACCTAAAACCTTCTGACAGGGAACATTTTTTATGACATTAGTATTCATTCCAATGGGAGTATGAGTATGTCTGATGCATTTAATGAGCCTTGGCAAGATTTTCTTCAGGGCTTAGACATATGCTCTAAGAAGCCAATTATCTTAGGGCACATTGCGATGTCAGGAAAGAAATCTACTGCAACTATTTCAAGGAAAGGAGGGATTAATTGTAAGAATACAAGGCAGTATTATAGAATCCAATTGGAAAAACAGCCAGGTCACTTGGAAGATAGAAAGTAACCAGGCGGCTACTTTTTCCATCTCTGTCTTACTCTCTCTCATCATGGTCCCCTGTCTCCATTCTCTCAGCGTCTCTATTCTCCTGATTTTCTTTCTTATTTATCAGTGCATATATGGCTAAAAATGGCTGCTTAGTTTAGGTGTCTGCCTGCGTTTCTTTATTTTATTTGGTAATTAAAAGTTTTAATTGAAGTATAGTTGCTGTACAATATTATATGTTACAGGTGTACAATATAGTGATTCACAATTTTTAAAGGTTATACTCCATTTATAGTTATTATATAATATTGGCTATATTCCTTGTGTTGTACAATATATCCTTATAGCTTATTTTATACCTAATATTGATAGTTTGTACTTCTTAAACCCCTATAATGACCCTCCCCTTTTCCCTCTTCCCACTGGTAACCACTAGTTTGTTCTCTATATCTGTGAGTCTGCTTCTTTTTTGTTGTATTCACTAGTTTGTTGTATTTTTTTAGATTCCACATATAAGTGATATGTGACTTATATTCCACATATGTCAGACAGAAAGACTTTGTCTTACTTATTTCACTTAGCATTATGCCCTCCAAGTTTGTTGCTGCAAATGGCCAAATTTCATTCCTTTTTACGGCTGAGTAGTATTCCATTGTATACATATATACCACATCTTTATCCATTCATCTGTTGGTGGACACTTAGGTTGCTTCCATATCTTGACAGTTGTAAATAGTGCTGCTATGAACATTGGGGTGCATGTATCTTTTCATATTCATGTTTTGGGGTTTGTTTTTTTTTTTTGGATATATACCCAGGAGTGGAATTGCTGGGTCATATGGTAGTTCTATTTTTAGTTGTTTGAGAAACCTCCATACTGTTTTCCACAGTGACTGCACCAATTTACATTCCCACCAACAGTGTAGGAGGGTTCCCTTTTCTCCACATCCTTGCCAACATTTGTTATTTGTGTTCTTTTTGATGACAGCCATTCTCATAGAGTGTGCTGTGGCAAAGACAGTGAGATCATCTGGTCTAAACATAGAAGACAGATTCTCTTAGATGGTAGTGTAGATGTAGTGATTGGTTTATCAGTAGATCAACATATTCACTGTTCTGGAATGTAGAGACACTTACCCACTTTTTAAATGCATGAAGTGTCTTCCTTGATTCAATTATTTTAACACATATACTAAGGGCAGAGATAGGCAGGTTATTTCTTGTTATTAATTGACTTGTAGATTTGTGTGTTTTTAGGTTGTTGTCATTGCTGATTAAATGCTTCAGTTTCACCCTCCCTGACCACATGGCTATCACACAAATCAGATCAAGAGTTACCTTTTCTATGTGTGTTTTTCTAGTCACTAAGTTCTAAACTTTGTCTTTGCTTCCATTCTGAACTTTCAGAATTATTTTCTTCTTTCTAGTCTTCCAGTGAACTGGAAGAGGGTTGCCTTCTCCCAAATAGGGGTACCTGCTTGCTCCTAAAATATATATTATCTGTGAGACTTTTGAATCAGACAAACCTAACACCCACTTTTCAGGTTCCCCTCTCACGAGATGAGGTGTGGATCCTGATGGTTCTCCCTGGAAACAGTCTTATTCCCGTGTCTAAGAGTGTCATTGTTCTAGTAACTACTTCTCTGCTAACTAAAGAGTCTGTGGATATCTTCATATGCTTTTTAACTTTTTGGATGACTTCTTCTATAACCTGCCTTTGCATAGCCCATGTCAATATTTTTCTTATTGATTTACTGGAGTTCTTTCTATGTTCTAGACATTAACTCACTATTAGTTGTATCTTTCATTCTAACAGTTGTCTGTTTAACAAGGGACACTATTCCTTATTGATCAGGTGTCTTTATTTTGATGTAAACAAGTTTTTTTTTTTTGGTTTTTTGGTTTATGTTATTTGTTTAAGAAATCTTTTCTGCCCTCAAGCTATTTGTTTGTACATTGTTTTTGTAAATGCATGTATTCATCTTTCACAATTAGTTCTTGATCTCCCTGGAATCTACCTTTTTATGTAGGATTAGTAAGAGATCCAGTTTTATTTTCCTCCATGTTGTGAGCCAGTTTTTCCAACATTGTCAAGGTAATTTCTCACACAACATTTTTCTTCGTGTGTGTGCGTGTGTGTGTCTGTGTGTGCTTGCTTTTACTCCATTGCTCACCTTCTGTTTCTTCTAGAATAAATATATCTAAAGTTTAAGTATCCTTCAAGGAACAGCTTTAGGTATGTCCCATAAAATTAGAGATGTAATGCTTTCCTTATCTAATTAGCATTAATAGTTAAAAACTAACATGACACTAATATAAGACAGTCAACATTCTATAATCTTTATTTATTTATTTTGGCCACACCGTATGGCTTGTGGGATCTCAGTTCCCCAACCAGGGACTGAACCCGGGCCATGAAAGTGAAAGCCCGGAATCCTAACCACTAGGCCAGCAGGGAACTCTCTATAATCTTTAATATCCTTTTGAAAGTCAAGATTGTACAGAAATATTTATTGTTTCAACATCAGATTGTTTAACTTACAATTTTGTTATTAATTTTTAATTTTATTGCATTATGGTCAGAGATCCTCTGAGTGATGTTAATCCTTTGGAATTAATAGAGGTTTCCTTTGTAGTCTTAAATATGGCTGTTTTTGTAAGCATTCTGTGTGTACTCAAAAAAGAATGCATGTTTCCTGTTTGCTGAGCGTATAGTTTGATATCTTTAATAGTTTGAGTTTGGTGATTGTATTTTCCAGATATTTTATAACACTTCTAATATTTTATTTGCATGATCTATTACATTCTGAAACAAGGAATTTAAAATATTCAGCTACAATTGATAAGTCATCTATTTCTTCCTGAAGTTGTCTTAGTGTTGTTTGGTGTATTTTGCAGCTGTATTTTAAGGTGCATATGAGTTTATAATGGTTATAATCTTCTTGTTCAATTATCCCTTTTTCTAATACATAATTTTCTTTCTGTTCTTTATGCTTTTTTTGCCTTATTAAATTCTATTTCATCATATATATATATTTATCTTTTTAAATTTTTATTTTTTTTTCTTTTTTTTTTAGGTTTTTTACCTTTTTTTTTTTTTTTTTTTTTTTTTTTTTTGAGCCGCACTGTGCAGCATGTGGTATCTTAGTTCCCTGATCAGGGATGGAACCTGTGACCCTTGCAGTGGAAGCGTGCAGTCCTAACCACTGTGGAATGCCAGGGGATTCCGTTAGTCAGATATTGAGAGGATCTCACATTTCTTTTGGTTCATGTTTCCCTAGCATAACTTTCCCATCCATGTTTAATATTTAATTTTCTTTTTGTCTTAGGTGTGTCTCTTGTTGCCTGTACATTGTGGGGCTTTAGTTTTTCACTCCAATATGGGACTATCTGTTTTTAATTGGTGACCAAGGCCACTCTATTATAATTAATCTTATATTAAGATATTTCACACATTTTATGGCCCATAGTCATGTTTACTCACCCATATTGCTTTCTTAGCTATCAGATCTCTGTTTCTTCCCCTAAAAGAGAAAGCTTTAGGCTGCTCTCTTGTCATGTTGATCTTGCCCCAGTCTTGTCAATATTAATAAGATTTTAGTTTGGGGTATTTATTTGGCAATCTTTGAGTTTTTCTTATTTGAGGTCTTTTAATCTTTCTTTAATCCTGGAGGATTTAAACAGTATTTTTTCAAATATTCCCCCTCTCTATTTTCATTTTTTGGTCTCCTTTTGGGACTCCTTTTGTCCAGGTGTTGGATAGAGACACTTTCATAGCCACTTTGTAGAATTATGAGCCTACAGATTCATCTTACTGGCTTTGATTTCCCCTTTGGGCCATTCTAAATAATGCCCATGCTTTTTTTTGAGAACTACTAACTAGGTTTTACAAGTCATGCAGCAACATGTCAGGGGAAATCTTTGCTTGACTAATAGAGTAATGCTGGCTATAGCCTGTTTTGATTTACAAAAAGCTGTTGAAGATTCCAACTGAGCCTATTGGGAAAAAAAAATACTGGCTTGTGTGGCTCTGGATGAAGAGAAGGAACTGACAGCTGTCTTACTCTGGGTATAGAATGTCCACCATTGAGGACAGGTCTTATTTAGCATTTTGCAGTAGAAAATTATTCCTGGTTTTCAGACTTAGTTTTTTAAAAAATGAGTCACCTCTATCCCTTTCAGTGGGACCAGCCTCCCAGCCCTGCACACCCTTTCACCAGGCACCTGAGTGAAAGCTCAGCTGCAGGGTGAAGTCTCTTATCTCTGCTTCCAGTTAGATGACCCCTATCTGGCCAGTCTCCTCAGCTCTGACTCATTTGCTTGAGCCAGAAACAGTAATCAAGAATGAACTTGACAGATTTGACTTGGGCTCTGATGCTCACTTTGACCCTCCTTATTCCCAAGCCCCTTTGATACCAGCTTCTATGGCTTGGAGTACTATCCTCCTGACTGTAGTTCACCTAGGCCTCATTGCACCTACTATTCCAGGTACAAGTGCTCCTTGGGTCCCCTCTGGTGCACTGCGGCCAGGATCTAAACCAATCTGGTTAGCCCTGTTTGCATCTCCACCAGGGAAGGGCATCCTACAAAATGTGGCAACACTCTTAGTAGGAAACAAAAAGTACTGAACAAGAGCTTTTGCCAGTCCTGCAAGGTGGCAATTTAAAAAGCCAGAGGCATTGGGCACTCTTGATTCAAACCCTAGCTCAGCCACTTACTAGCTGTGTGGCTGTGGTGGGCATGTTATTCGACTTGGCTTCCACTTAGTTTTCTCATCCCTAAAATGGGGGTAAAATCAGGTTTGGCTGTTATAAAGAAGAGGTAAGCTAATGTCCATAGGTTTATATTGACTATGGTGTTTCAATGATTGGTGTTCTTGTTTTCTTCTCAAATCATCTCCATTTGAGGGATGTTCTTCATAAGTTCTCTGTAACTTCATATTAAGCCTCACAATATTCCCCTTGTGACGACAGCATACAGTAGCTATAATGCTGCGTGCAGTGGAGAAGTGCTATATCCAGAGAAATGCTTGCTGCCCTGAGAATTAACCACCTATCCTGCTGGGTGAAGATTTCGAGGGCTTGCAGCTGGATGTCTGTTTCAGCCTGAGAGACCAGTGTCCTAGTTTTGATTAGCCAGTCTGGCAGGGTTGGATGGAAACAGATGTCCTGACCTATTCTAAATGTTTTTTTTTTTCTTTAGAGACATCTCCGTTGGTTTTTATTGAATATGTACTTAGCACTTCACCAGTAACACTCTGAGATTTTATTTGGAGATGATTTCTCCAAATTAAAATGAGATATTAAGTCTCTCAAGTAAAGGAGACTGCAGTGACATGCAGTGGCATTGCTGGTCAATCGGTGAAGAGTGAGACGGTTTTGAGTGTCAGTGGAAGGGTTTCTAGGTAGAATGCATTGGATGTCTGTGAATGGAAAATGGACATGGATCAGTGACCTAAGAGACTGGCTGGTCAATGCTGAAGATAATGGAAAATCTCTGAAATCTTTCAGAGGTGTTTGCTAATCCAAATGAAGGAAGCTATGATATTAGAATCTCTTCCTGACCTAAGTTAGCTTAGTTTCAATGGCCGTGTTTTCCCTCCTTCAGTGCTTATTTTTCACAGATATTAAACATGTTAATTCTATGTCCAGAAGAACAAAAACCATCAGAAATACTGTTTTAAATTTTCAAATGTGGTTTTTTTCTTAGTCTTCACACGCACGTATTATTATCCTTTTTCTTTATGCTTCCAGCTAATTCCCCAACCTCCCTCCCCACCTCATACAAATTATCTATGGATTGGTTCAGTAAAATTAATTTTCCTAAGCTTAAGTTAGGAGCGAGGCACCTGTTTCCACTCTCAAAATAACAAATGACCATTTCTTTCTGAGCTTTCTAAATATGCTTTTCTAAATATGTCTTCTGATCCATCCTCTTCATGAATAACCTTATTTTAAACTCTAAGTGTTAACTCCAACCATAAGATGTTGAACTGTAACCTAGCCAATGAAAGAATTACTACTTTAGACCTTATCATCAAGAAAATGAGTCCTTGCTAAGCCTTTATGCAGAGATCTTGTTCTGAGAATACTTCTTATAACTTAGCTGTCCCACCCAGCACTAATGTGGAGAAAAGGTCACACGCAGCTACCACCTCCAACCCCATGTGTGTGTGCTTCCGACCCAAAGATATCAGTGGTTATGGTTTAAGGGTATGGGTTCACTTGGCAGGTTTGACACAAAGAACTCTGTCATGATGACTTGTTGTATAGCCGAATGAAAGGTGTATGAAACATCTGTTGCATCAATGACAATGAATGCAGGAATGAATGAGAAGGGTTGGAGATCCATGATGACAGCATTTCTATCATTTCTTTTCCAACATCTTTCCCTCCTCCAGGAACCATGATATCCACGTGTATCCAAAGGCCAGTTTTGGATCAAAGCAGGTGGGCAGCTGACCCTCTGAGTTCCAGTTACCCTGTGGAAGAATCAGATTTTACGGTATGACGGGAAATTATTTTTGTTCTTCAGTATCACGAGGGTAAGGATATTTGTTTCTCCCAGTGGAACACAAAGGGAAAAATGTAGCCCTGATGTATCCTTTCTGAAAAAGTTCCCCAGATCTCCTGAGGCCAACAGTTCTGGTTGCTGTCACGTAGTATGAAGACCCTACAAATTGCTCCTGTCCCCCTGTATTAATTCATCATAGTTCTCATTTATTCCTCATTTCCAGACCTGAAAATCTTTCCAGTAGTGGCCTTTATGCATTCTAATGATATTTAATTAGTTGCCTTTAATCCAGCCAAAACTATCTTAAAAATCAATGATTGTAACGATTCTAATGATCTGATATGATGTTGAACAGTTCATGTCTGGTCCCACAATAGTGAAAAAAAACCCCAAACAAACAAAAACCCCAAGAATGATAAAAGAATGTGATATTTTCTTGCCCTAGCTTTCTTTGCTGTGTTGCCCAAACTTACACAATATAGATTGCCACTTGTGTGGTTTTGCTTTAGCCAAGGGTATGAGAACTGTGCTTTGGAGGGTCTAGTCAAATTGAAGACTGAAGATGGTTGCACTAACAAAGATAATAACCCTGATGTTTCGCATATGGTTTTCTAACCTATATTTTTGGATTATCTTGCCTTCTCCTGTAATACAAGCAGGATGTGATGTCAGCATCCCACGGCTGAAATGAAACAGAATATGGAATGAGTTTAAGAGATGAGATGAATGAATGAAAAGATGAAGAATATGTTTCTTTAGAAAAATATGCACATATACAACTTTTTGCTTATCACATACTCTGTATTAATTCATACATGGATGTAGCATAAGCATTTCACGTAATTTTGGCACTGTGCACATTTCTATAGTAAGCTGTTTGATTTTCTTCAGCCACTACTATATTAGCACAATAGCATCTAGAATATTTCAGCAAGATATTATCACATTTGTTCTAGAGCTGCCAGAAATACTCTGTTTTCCATGTTTGTAAACAAAAATAGGAACGCTATTACATAAACACTGTGATTGGAAAAATAACCCTCTTTTCAAATCCTCCCTTACATTCAAAAGTAAAGGAGACTTAAGCTACTTTAGTATCCAAAATACATTTTCTGTGAAAGAATATAATTTTCTTTGGGTGCATTAAATATGCAACCAGAACAAATCAACTTTTTGTCTTTCCAAAACTATATCATTTCTGAAAGGCAGTGGCATAAGATGATGTACATGAGAGGAGATTTGGAAGGCTTCAATGTATCCCTTCATTTAGCATACAAATTGACTAACAACTGGTTACTGTTGCAAATTCACAAATTAATTTCAGGTGCTAGTAATGATACTGGTTTACTCAGGGATTTTTGAAGATTTTATATTGCAGGAAGTAAAGAGAGGTATGGGAGTATAATATTGGATTTTAATGAGAAAGTCTATTTTTATTTTAAATGAGTTGTTATATAGTTAAACTTGTAGCAGTAATTTTTTTCCCCCTCCTGTTTCACTAATAGCAGCAAACAAGAGGTCAACTACAAACTGATATCTAATTAGTCCTACTGAATCTTCCTGGAAAAGGCTGAGATCTTGTTAAGTTTAGAAGCTGGGTGTAAAGCAGTTAATGGACTTGTATGGAGCCTTTTAATTACCAGTGTTAAACAAATTTATCTTTTACTGCTAGATAGCACCCAAGGGCAAGAGGTAATCTGCTTTATAAACCTTGGAATGATTTGCTTTATAAATCCTGGAGTTTAGGAAAGTGGAAAACTCTCTTTAAAGAGAGTATTCTCTTCCACTAGGAATTAGATTTTTGGCAGTTTTGTGAAAAATTTAGTGATGGATTCTTTGTGACCTCCCAATTTATAAATGTTAGCAACATGAAGGCCAATTCCTCACAGCAGTTAGGGCCTGCGCAACAGATAGGATTATCTAAAACCAAGATGAGCGTCAGTATTAGTAAACCAATTAACGAATTGACCCATCTAAGGTTTAGAGCAAACTGACTCTAAATTTCTTTTTCATTTAAAGCATTACATTTTCCTGCCAAATGCAAATCTTTTCCCCCACACGCACTTGGTCATCTCATCTCTATATTAGAAAGCCACATTGTCTTGTGGAGGTCACATTGTAATTTGTGCAGTTTACATTGTGTGGATGGTAAAACATCTGAGTAACATCAGAATTGATAGAAATTAAAAAAAAATTAAAAATGAGATCCATAGCCAAATACAGAAGTGTCCTAATTCAAGGTTTAGAGTTAAAAAGAAAAACATTGACAGTGATTTTAATTTTTCAAAGGTATAAATGGCTCAAGATTAACTAGGAGCACCCTGTATCTGAACTAGGTCAATTTAACTGTGTTTTACTCGGACACTTTGCTTGCATTACTGTGACGTTTTTATCTCAGTCCTGGATGAAAGATGGAATTCACAGGAGTTCACAAGTGTTACAGAGGGAGACTCCATTCTGAGACTGTCTCCCGGAAGCAACAGTACCAAGTAAAACTTTCTTCAGGTTCACTATGGACAAATGCACTTAATAATTCTCACAAATGAGATGTTTGCTCCTGGGAGGATGGAAATCACTGTAAAAGCATGGTTGGTCTTTCTCCCAGGAAATGAGGGCTCAGTGATCACGATGCTGTATTTGCGTCAGATTCAAGCGGATGACTCTTGCTCGATGATTTCCATGGCGATGACCTCAGCCCCCTCCGTAACGATGACCTCATCACCCTCCATAGCGATGACCTCAACCCCCTCCATAGCGGTGACCTCAGCCCCCTCCTCGCCTAGGTTGTTGGTGGGCTCGTTCCTTGGCTCCTGATGGCAGATGTAGACAGGCATCTGAGGAGCCTCAGCCAGGGCGGCAGCGGCAGCAGCAGTGGCGGCGGCAGCGTTGGCGGCACGGTTGGCGCGGCGGCGGCCACTCCAGCGCTGGGCTTGGTATTGGTTCCATTGACGCTTCAGAGCAGCTTGGACCTGGAAGAGAAGAGAGAACCTTGTGTTCATACAATGGTCGGAAATGATCTGAGCCAAGTTCATGAGCACAGGTCTTGGAGCTTCTCAGAGGTTAGGGGAGGTTGAATTGTAATTCTCATCTAAAGGGCCGTGTGGTAAATGCTCTGCCTGTGGAATATACCACCTTGGAAGAAGAATTTGCGAACTGGAGAACTGAGTTACTTGCCTCAACTACCACTGCCAAGGTTATTTGCTGTTTTGAGCAAAGGTTTCTTAGCTCTTACAGTCAATGAATGAAAATTTGACTTGGTTTCACATTCAATATGGCATCCACGCCATATTAGGGAGACCGAATTTGAAACCTTTTTATCTGCTACAACCTCTGATACAGCAGAAGCTTTTAACTAAACCTATACATTATTGGTCATGAAAAAAATATATGGAAACCATTGCACAGTTCTGGATTTTATGATAATGGCCTCGTACTGTTGATTTTCCTTTATCCAACGTGGCTTGAGATGGGGTGTGCCCGCTAAAGCTCTGGTTAGTGGTTAACTAACCATGTCTTATTCATTTTTGTATTACCAGATGTCGTGGTGTTTGGCATAGAGCAGTTATTCAACAAATGTTTGTTGAATGGTTGTCAACATCCATTCTAGAATGATTTTCTCCCTCTTTAAGCCAAGAAAATGATCATCCATGACCGTATTGTAATTAGTGCCTTAGCGTCTGGTGGTATTAGGGTGGGATGCTAAAACTGGCTAGAGTGAATTTGAGGAAGAGACTTGAATTCCTCCCTGAGGTGAACTGTAAACCACTAGGTCATCTACAGTTGTGATTAGGTCTTCTCTCTCACGCCGTGGTGTATGCTTTGGGGAATTACTCTTGAGCTCCCATGGGTTGCAATTTTGGAAATTATCAGAAGCAACCACTTGTAATATTGTACCAGCAACAAGCTGCGTGGGAGGGAATGGTTGTCACTGGGTAACATCACATCACCTTTCCTTTCCTTTTCCACTGATAAGGCCATTTCACTGGGTCTCATTTGATGCCATGAAAAAGTATTGAACTTTGGGTCAAGAAACTGATTCTGCCCACATTAGCCATGAAATCTTGGGTAGGATAGTTAACCCCTCTGAGACTCCTTTCTTCAGTACAACTCTTCTACCTCACCTAGCTGTTTGAAGGATTAAATTGTTGCACTATGAATCAAAGTGGCTTCTAAGATGTAAGTACCATACAAGGAGGCTATTATTCCTATTATTATACTCTTATTATGGCAGGATGGTGGCCTCAAGTCTTTAGACTAAAGGAAACTCTTACGTCATATGTGTGGAGATATATATATATTTGGAGGGTGGTAGTGTTAAGAAAATAAAAAAGAGCTCTTAATTACATAGTTTCTGATCTCATGTTCAGTTCTCTCTCATATATTCCAAGCTAGGTCTCCACAAAGAGTACTCTACAGCCTGGTAAAATATCTGATGCTAATGCAAATGAAAGTTTTCTTCACATTGTGATTTGCACTGGCAAAAGGGTGTTGTTGGATCTTTTGGGAAAAGGAAAGAAAATACTCTTGGTGGGAAGATCACCCTAGGAATATATTTTCAAATACAAAGGTGTTTATTAAAGGTATTAATGAATAAATAGTTCAGACTCTCCCCTTCCATCACTCACTTTGTCCTTCACTTCAGTCCCCAAGAAGACAACTATGTTTCCCTATCAGTTTCTGGGCTTTTGCTTTGCAATCTGTGTAGTAGGGAGAGCTACACAAGTGAAGAGAGACTAGACTGATTATATCAGAAAGGACTGATATGAAACCACAGCTGAATATATCTGGGAAAGAGCATCCCTACTGAGTTATACTTTCAGATAAAAAACGTGAGTAAATTTTACTTTTTGCCATGCAATGAAATTTCTCTTTTAGTACCTCTTCATGAATCTAGTAAATATTTAAATTGCTTTCCAATTCTCTTTTGAACTTTGGATTTCTTTACAATGTATTTTCCTGTTGAGACTAACAAAGAGATAGATAGTGATGCTTTATTTGGGTTGTACAGTCTATTAAACAGGTCCTTAAATGCCAGGTTTATAATCCAGGAACTATCAAGTGCCCTGTTGAGGAATTAGGAAATATACTGGCTCAGCATAATTTTGGAGAAGCAATGTCCCCAGACAAAGGGAACTGATAGTTTCTGTGGATTCAGCATCTCTTAAATACCAACATTGTCTTTATAGCTAAAATGCAACACAGATATTTAGAGGTATCCGAGGCAGACAGTGCCCAGCAGGAAAAAAAAGGAAGTCTTTGTTTTGCCTCATCTGTCCTTTTAAAACAATCTCCATTGGATTATCCATGCATACTACTGAAGTACCCAGCATGAGGCCAAAAAGTTTGAAGTCTATTTCAGTTTTTTAAAATTGTTACAGAAATGTTCATAGCCTCCTATAATTGTATAATTGTATTATAACCTATCCTTTTGTGTGGAGATGGCAGTCTGCTTCCATTTGTAAACCACACATGTAAGAATAGGCCCTTAGCAGCATGTGAAAGACACTTCAGTTTAATACAGTTTAATAAGGGCAATTATCTCCTGCAATACCACAGGTTGAGCCTAACGCTGCTTTGATCACAAGAATGTGGGCATTGAATCTGAAAAATACAGGGGAGACTCTGGTTGCTCCTGAAAAGCATCAGAAATGGAAGGAGTTGCCCATGGGGTAAGTCTAATATACAAAGTTTTGAATTACATAAATTCATTGCTCGTTATAAAAGCAATTAACACAGATCACTTCACATTTCCTCGATTATGTCAATTTATTGCCAACTTTAAAAAATAGAGCCTTGGTCTGATGGCTTGAAGACATAATTATTACACCTGGCTCTACTATTAACTAACTGTATAAGGTTGGTAACATTTGGGGCCTCCATTTCTATATTTGTAAAAAAGAAACTCAGGTTGGAACGTTCGTGGTTGAATTTGGATGTTTTTATCTTTGGCCTTTGTTTTCCCGTTAAGTTCATTATAAGCACTTGCAGTTATGTGCTGCTGAATGGAAAGTGGGATTTATCCCAGGAGTTCTGATTGTTTTTTCCTTTGTCTAGGACAAAGAAAGCCTTGTTTAGCTTTGAGTCCCAAAGCTTTCTTGAGTCTCTAGAAAGACAATATTTTTGAAAACTAAGTTTTATTGAGAGAAAAAATTTCTAAATAGAAAAACTTACTTTTGCATATGAAGTGGTCTGAAAATAGAACTTTACTAAAAGCAATAGTGTACAGCCACTATGGAGAACAGTATGGAGGTTCCTTAAAAAACTAAAAATAGAACTACCATACGACCCAGCAATCCCACTACTGGGCATTTACCCAGAGAAAACCATAATTCAAAAAGAGTCATGTACCACAATGTTCATTGCAGCTCTATTTACAATAGCCAGGAGATGGAAACAACCTAAGTGTCCATCATCGGATGAATGGATAAAGAAGATGTGGCACATATATACAATGGAATATTACTCAGCCATAAAAAGAAACGAAATTGAGTTATTTGTAGTGAGGTGGATAGACCTAGAGTCTGTCATACAGAGTGAAGTAAGTCAGAAAAAGACAAATACCGTATGCTAATGCATGTATATGGAATCTAAAAAAAAAAACGGTTCTGAAGAACCTAGGGGCAGGACAGGAATAAAGACACAGACCTACTAGAGAATGGACTTGGGGACACGGGGAGGGGGAAGGGTAAGTTGGGACGAAGTGAGAGAGTGGCATGGACGTACGTACAGTACCAAATGTAAAATCGATAGCTAGTGGGAAGCAGCCACATAGCACAGGGAGATCAGCTCAGTGCTTTGTGACCACCTAGAGGGGTGGGATAGGGAGGGTGGGAGGGAGACGCAAGAGGGAGGAGATATGGGGATATATATATATGTGTAGCTGATTCACTTTGTTTTAAAGCAGAAACTAACACACCATTGTAAAGCCATTATACTCCAATAAAGATGTTAAAGAAATAAAAGCAATACTGTAGCGAACATGCAGGATATGACAAAGAAATAAAAGCAATAGTACAGCGAACATGCAGGATATGACATAGGGAGAGTCCCTTATAGACAGGAAGGGGAAGTGGTGAGTACAGAGCCCTTCCAGTCCCCCCCCCCCACCAGAGGAAGAGGAGAGAGAGTTATAAAGAGACACAAATGACTTTGCATTTCCACTTCATGGAGGGAATACTTGAAAAAATGGAGAGAAGAAAGGAAGGAATAACAGAAACATTCCTGTACAGCAGGTCTTTCTCTTTGCTTGAGAGCACAGTCCTGAAAATTGATAGCCTTGTAAAGAAGTCCCACTCTTGGCCTGGTACCAGGTCCAACATGGTGCTTGAGCAGTGGAGTGGCAGTGACTATGGCACATACTAAAGACAGGTTCACAGGCCCTTCACAAAGGTGAAGAAAGGGGCCTGAGTTTCCAGGCTCCTCAGGTGGCCTGGAAGGGAGGACTGGTGTCTCAGGATAGGGCTGGGGCCTGCAGAGTGAAAGGATCTCTAGGGTCCTCAGAAGTGAGGGGAGCCACCATGAACTTCAACAGGGGGTACCAGCGTAATACTTGGAAACCAGCTGCCCATTTGTTCAAAGGCTTTTGAACTAAATATTTTCTAGAAAGAGACTGTTGTAAACTATTAGAGGCTGGTGGAATGAGCTCTTCAAAGCAAGCTAAGTTACAGCAAATAAACAAAATTTTAGGTTTCACACATTTCAATTTGTGACTATTAAATTGAGATCCTTCTAGACCTTGCTGCTTTGATCCACAAACTATTTTATCCACAGTACATGGGCAAGAAAAATGGAAAACCTGCACTGTGCTGTTAGTACTCCCAACTTTTAAGCTACTGCTTAGAAAAACTGGGCCTCTCCATAGGTGTAATCATCTTTTTGTGGTCTCTTAGATACTTAATTAACAATTTACTGAAATGATTGGGTGGTCAATGTCCACACTCTTGGAAAAGTTGTGGGAAATGTCTGTTACATAAGCGTGCTCTCATGCTCATCTCCTGATTCCTCGTACTGTAATCCTCAAAATTCCTTTCCTGCTTTTAACCTACCCATTGACTATCTGATCCATTTCCATAGTAGGAGTCACTGATAACATATGGATAATAAACAAAAATTAAAACCTGTATCTTCTTTGTAGAACTGACATATTAGCTCCCTAGATCTCTGCTAAAATGTAACATTCAGCCAGGCAAAGCCTGATCACAACCATGCGGCTGGAAATCACCTTCTGCATGTGTAAGCGCCCTGCCCATGTTCAGTGTTGTAAGACAGTAAGCTCACAGGAGGCCCAGATGCCTGCAATCCATGGGGCTGAGCTGATATGACATTTGGCAGAGTACTCAGTGTTATTAGAAATGTCACACTGGTACATTCCCCCAGTAACATGATACTAACTAAAATGGGGATGGTTTCTTCCAAAAGCAGAGGTAACATACTTGAGTTAGAGACTTTCAATTGTTAGGAGCACCTCTGGCCTTGCTTTCTACGCCTGCCACTTCAAAGACGGCATCATGGATAAGACACAATCAGTATTGAAGTATTTTTACAAATGCATGCAAGCCTTTCGTGTTTTCAAGGTATGCCCGTCCTGAACCTGATTTTTATATTAGCCCTGTATCGATATTATTTTAGATGAAAACATTTATTTTGTATGCCACCTGAGCCAACTCAAAAGGCAGAGATATTCATTCACAGAAATTGATATAAAGATGGGGTGACCTAAGCCCTATCTATTTATTAGTTTTTACTGTTCTTAAAAGACACTTTAGGGCCTCCCTGGTGGCGCAGTGGTTGAGAGTCCGCCTGCTGATGCAGGGGACACGGGTTCGTGCCCCAGTCCGGGAAGATCCCACATGCCGCGGGGCGGCTGGGCCCGTGAGCCATGGCCACTGAGCCTGCGCGTCCAGAGCCTGTGCTCCGCAACGGGAGAGGCCACAACAGTGAGAGGCCCGCGTACCGCAAAAAAAAGAAAAAAAAATCAATCAACAGCAACAGCTGTTGATCTTCCTCGGAAGATCCCTGGCAGCACATCACACACGCAGGCCTTAAAATGACCACACAGGATTGGAACCTTTTTTTTTTTTTTTTTTTTTTGCGGTACGCGGGTCTCTCACCGTTGTGGCCTCTCCCTCTGCGGAGCACAGGCTCCGGATGCGCAGGCTCAGCGGCCACGGCACACGGGCCTAGTTGCTCCGCAGCATGTGGGATCTTCCCAGACCGGGGCACGAACCCGTGTCCCCTGCATCGGCAGGCGAACTCTCAACCACTGCGCCACCAGGGAAGCCCCATTGATCTTTTAACAAAATGTGATTTGCCTTGGTATAAAATTATTCTTTATAGGAATTAATTTAAAATTATCACATACTTTTACATTAAAAGTTATGAGATGTATAACTCAAGAAAGCGTACTAACAAAACTTCAGGAAGGAGTCATAGACATAATGCCGTGCAGTGGAAGATTTAGTCCATTTAATTGGAAATCAGGAAATCTGGGTTCTAGTCCTGGTTATAAACTATGATTGTGACATTGGGCAAGTCACGTGATCTTTCCGGAGTTTAGATTTCTCAACTGAAAAATGAGGGAGCTTTCAAATCATGTTCTTTGAAGCCCTGGAAGTTCTTTGGTACAAATTTAAGCAGCTCCACTTTTGTTTTACAAATTGGGCTCCCAGGCAAGATATCATTGGAAGAAAGGGAACTCTGGCTAAAAAAACCCTTAAAACACTGGCCATGTGGATCTCTAGATTTTACTGATCTAAATATTCAGATAACAAATTACTTACTCCCTTTTGAGTCTTAACTCCAGGGTGATTTTCAAAGTGTTGAATAAGTGGTATGACACTGGCATCAAGCAACTGGAAAAGAGGGCAGTGAACCAGGACAAACTGGCTGGATATTGGTTCTGCCCTAGTGAGGAGCTGGGTCTTCCAAAGGGAATGGGGATGTGACTTCGATTCTACGGGAATCCAGAATAGCTTTCACTGTTGCTGCTCAGAGTGCTGACCAGCTTAAGGTACCATCCAAGGAAATGAGAATTTAGCTACCTGTCTGGATAATATCTTCAGTTGTACCACACAAAAGCACAGGTAAGATTCAACTTGCAGTAGTGGAAAAAAATATGATCCAGCTAGTCATGAAACCCTGAAAGGTCACCTATAGAAGTGAGAGCAAATGAAAAGTGCACAGAGGCCCTTTGGAGACTGTAAAGTGCTGGCTTTATATACACGAGTGACGGTATTACATGTAACACACGCTTACCTCGTGGTTGCAGAAGCAGTAAATGACGGCAACAAAGAGTCCCTAAAAAGAGGAGGAAAAAGAGAGTTGAAATTATTTTTGTGTGCATTGTGTTGTCAGTAATCCATATAAACAGACGACCTGGAGAGGAACATTTCACTACGGCAATAGCAAGTCAGGGCTCGATGAAAGTTACTACCACTCATGTTCAGTGCTTCACTACAAGAATATTCCATTAGAAATGCCTTTTTCTCGTTAGGATTCTATTGCTTGGCTAAAAAGACTACTCTCGTCAATCTGGTTAACATATTACGGCCTTTAACGTGGAGATTTATAGCAGAATATGCTGGTTACAGGGGATTTGAAAAGAATCTTTGTACCTAAAACACTTAAAAACTGAGATCTTGTAGCGTTTAGTAGAGAAAACTCTTGCAAGCACAAGTGTCACAGTCAGTGCATGGCTGTGGGCGACTCTGCCCTGTGTCCTCATGGTGAACTAGTGCAGTACTGTTCCCACAGCTAAGTCCATCTCTCCAATAAGGACGTGGACTAAGTAACTTCTGAGGTTCGGGTCACTACTCAGAAGATTCCTTGTGTCCAGGCTTTAACTGCCTATAGAAATGGCCAAAATAATAGATCAGATTATTAAAATAATTCCTAAACTTAATTTTAAGCCCTATTAATCTTGACCTCTTTCTTCACATTAAGCCTCAGCAGTAGAAAATAAAACTAATTGGACATGAATAATTGAGACAGCAGAACTCTGGCCTAAGAGCCTGTAGCAGACCCACTTCTGCCTTAGGACACGCCATGTCCCACCCTTGCTTTCAAAGTACCTCACACTGTGCCTTCAACGAGGCTTTGAAGCAAAGTGAACGGAAACAAGGTAGCCACTCTCCACCCCTGTGTGGCAGACATGGGACCACCTGGGAGGACCCCCAAGAGGCTGCTCCATTCTCTCCCACATGAGAAGAGACCTGGATACATTTCCCTATGTAGTCACTAAACTGTCAAAGATGGATTCCTGACATCCCTCTGACCGACGGAGGGTGACAGAGCAGGAGACGTGGATGCTCTGTGCAAATTCATTACAGCTCCTGGAAAAACAATTCAATATGTATTTATGAAAAGAGGGTCTGAAAGTTACTGTACGGGAGACAGAGTATATGCGTGGGTGGGACCAGCTGAGGGTCCTGGGAGTAATGGGAAAGCAGAAGCAACAAAGTGCTCACAAAACCTGGTTTCCTTCACAGTTTGGGCTGTTGGCTTGGAGGCTGTAAGTTACGAGATTTTAGGTCAGCTTTAGAGTTATATCTCCTGACTTTGCCACTAACCAGAAAAGCCCATTTCCTTATTCTTAATAGGCATGAGAATACTTACCTCACACATGAAGTGCTACATATTAGTGAATGGTAGCTATAATTATGATGATTTCTGATTGGACAACGTGAGAGTGTCAGCCATACCCATTCTCTGTGGTCTGCCTGACATTGTAGGGATGGCTAAAATATAGGTATTCTAAGGTTCTGACCTCTCTAATGAGAGCCAAGGCAATGAAGTGAAGTGACTGGAAACTGGCTTCCAGTTTAAGAGGGATATAGATGCCAGCTCGGGGTCCAGTGTTGGCATTTCACACTGATAGAAACATCTGCTTCTGTGCCCTGTGTTAGCGACTATGGCATTAGCGACTATACTGATAATAATCCAGGTTGGAAAGCCAATTGGCATTGGTTACATTGGTCTTCAACAGTCCCCTCAATAAAGCAAAACCAAATGTGGCCCTCGGATGCTGGGGAGGGGAAGGAAAGGTCAAAAGCACTGTGGGAGGGACTTCCCTGGTGGCGCAGTGGTTAAGAATCCGCCTGCCAATGCAGGGGGACACGGGTTCGAGCCCTGGTCCTGGAAGATCCCACATGCCATAGAGCAACTGAGCCCTTGTGCCACAACTGCTGAGCCTGCGCTCTAGAGCCCATGAGCCACAACTACTGAGCCTGAGTACCACAACTACTGAATCCCACGCGCCTAGAGCCCGTGCTCTGCAACAAGAGAAGCCACCGCAATGAGAAGCGTGCACATCTCAATGAAGAGTAGCCTCCGCTCACTGCAAGTAGAGAAAGCCTGCGCGCAGCAATGAAGACCCAACGCAGCCATAAATAAATAAGTGAATGAATGAGTGAATGAATGAATGAATGAAAAAAAGCACTGTGGGAGTAGCTCTGCAGTGGGTCAGTCTCTGGACAAATATATTTGTTCTCTAAAGATGTATTCTCAAAGCTCATACCTCCTGTTTCCTGTCTCCTTGCCCAATTTTAAGATTCAAAACGTGGGAAAGCAGACAGTGAGAGAGACAGAAAAGGTAACGTGTTACCTTCCGGGTAACACGTGTTCTAAAGGGTCATTCTCATCTCAGAGGAGCCCCAGAAAACTGTGGGCCCTGCACCAACTAGCTGAGTGAGTGGTTGAATAAGTGCTTTCCCTACCTGGAAGTGAATCAGAGAGTGCATCACGTAGTCGTAGATCCTTCCAAGCACTGGGTGGGAAGGTCTCCAGGGAAGGACGACGAACTGGACCCCCAGCAGGGGCACCAGGATCAGAGTGGCCCTCACCGCCTTCAGGTACATGTGCGATTCCTCCTCCTGGGATTCCTTCATTTTCTTCACAAGCACCCGGACGATGTTGAGCAAAAAGAAGAAGTTGATCTGCAAAGATATGATCGTTCTGAGCAAATTCTCCAGGTCAGCACCCCTGAAGGACACCACTTCCCTCAGTTCTCGTTTATCCAGCGTGGGGAGCAGATAGCACCTACACGGGACACAAGTGACTGCCTGAGAGGTAATATAATCGGCTCCGTGTTACGAGAACACGGAGCATCAGTAGAGCCAAATACTCTTACAGACGTGAATTAACATTTCCCCCCCTTTTTCCCTATATGAGAAAATAATTTCCTGTATATGTAAGTATATAAGGTTCAACTCTAAGGAAGGTATTTTATTCTTTATTTAGGTTTTTATAATTTTTACAAAGGAAGTCATAAATGACACTTCTAGATTTCTCTTTCTTATCTTTTCATTATGAAGATTTTTCCCTTAGGCAGGACTACTTAACTAAAAGTAAAATGAGGGCTGAAAAATTTATCTGTAAAGCTTATGCAGTGGAGAAAGCTAACCCAGGCTTTTTTTCTAATAACACTTTTCAAAAGAAATCACTTCATTGAGGTGTAATGTATGTTCAATAAAATGGAGATTTTAAGTTTACATTTGGGAAGTTTAGACAAATGTATGTACCTGTGTAACAACGACTCCAAGCAAGAGAAGAGCATTTCCACCACCCCAGAAAGTCCCCTCTCGCCCCTTTGCAGTCAACAACTCCCGGACCCCACCTCCAGCAACTGCTGATTCCTATCATCACAGAAATGGAGTAATATATGGTGTGTATTCTTTTGTGTCTGGTTTCTTTGGTTTAACATACTATCTGTGGGATTCATTTGTGTTGTGTGTATTGGCATGTCATTCATTTTTACTGCTGAGTAGTACTGCATTATATAAATAATACATATACATAATTTGTTTATTCATTCTCCTGTTTATGGAACTTGGAATGGTTTCCAAAATTTGACTATTATGAATAAACATGCTGTGAATACTTGTATACAAGTCTTTGTGTGGGCATGTTTTCATTTCACTTGAATAAGTATCTAGGAGTGGAATGGCCTGTTCATATGGTAAGTGTATGTTTAACTTTGAGAAACTGCCACGCTGTTTTCCAAAGAGGTGGCTTCATGTTACGTTCCCTCCAGCATTATATGAGAATTCCAGTTGCTCTTCACCCTTGCCAACACTTGGTACGGTCACTTTTTAATATCAGCCATTCTAGTGGATCACAAATTACTTTTGGCTGTGAAGATTAGTTTTAAAACCAAGGTTGTTTTTAAAATTTAATTGATCATTTATTTTAAAATAATTAGAATAATTCTTCTACCTGGAATAGAAATAAATGTTATTACCCCAAAAATTCAAGAAAGGAAAGAGACCTTTAATAAAAATGGAATTCTTATGGGGTGCTGTGTCAATATTCAAGAGCCACGTTAGGAGGTCCTTGTGAGCGCAGCTGAACTAGTAAGTACACCACTACTCTGAAAAATGGCAAAAGAAATTGAATTGGCATTGGAAAGGCCAGGAAAGTTAGGAGACAGCCCGGGTGATAACCCAATTTGATCAGTTACTAATGGATGCTGCTTCAGTGCAGGAGCAGAATATGGTCTATGACTCTGTTTTTATTTTTCTTACTCTTACCTGAAGAAAGCACTATCTTTGAGGTTAATGGGGAAAATAATGTCTAAATTTTAAATTTGATGGTTCTGATGATGGCCAACATACAGTAAACCATGGGTGGAAATAAAGAGCTTGCATATAGATTCAGACAGTCATATTTTCTCCTGGCCCAACTTCTTACTTAGTCATGTGATCTTAAGTGAGTTTACTTGAGTCTTTGGGTCTAGTTTTCCTAATGAGTAAAATGTCTCAATGTATCCACTTGGAAGGTCTGCTATTAGTAACAGCATGGCAAGGTATGTGAAGCGCCTGAAATGCTTTAAGTGCATGTTCAGTAGTAGTTATGATGATGGCTCATGGACCAAAGGTGAAATGGAAGATGGTTTAGTTTGGCAAAGCCCAGGGAAAAATGCTGCAGGGGGACTTTGTGGTCTTTCGCTTTCTTATCAGCAACATCCTGACCTTTGGTCTTTAACTAGGAGAATTTATAGAATTGTTGGGAAAAAAAAAAGAACACCTATATTGTTGCTATGGCTTGTATAGAAATGAGCTTATGCCCCTCCACCCAATTGTAGTAAATAAAAATCATTTTTAAAAAGACTCAAATTGTTCTTATTATAGATTATCATTGAATTAACTGTTAATAATGGATTTAAAAAGCAATTCTCACCACTAATGCCCCCATGACAGGACCATGGATGATGTAAAGCAGGTTGGTGTCCACACTCAGCCAGCAGCTAAAAAAAAGAGGAGGGAATACATCAATACAATTGCATTTTATTTTCAAATATGTTAACTAAGAACCACAATACTTACTTGTCATTGAATAGCAGTGCCCTTGCGATAGCATGGGCAGTGGTTGGCACCAGCGGGAGCCCTAAAATGTGAAAAAGTACAAAAGCTGTAACTACAGTTTTATAGAAATTGTAGTTTACTTTCAAGAATAGTGGCAAATTTAATGTCTTGTCAACATATTGCCCTGATGTTTTTGTGCAGATTATCTTTCAGGTAAAAATGCTCTTAGTTAGAACATCATGTGCTGTCAGAGAGTTTGGTTAACAGCATCCAGATAATCAAAAGCCTTTCACAAATTATCCAGTGTGGTAGGTACATTATTACTCTCACTATGACCATAATACCATTGTTATGTCTATGATGATGATGATGACTATTAATTGAGACCAGAATGCTTTTCATTGTGTGTGAACTGGGCTCTCTTACACAATGGAGGTGGGTTGTCCTGAAGGGAAGGAACCGGAGATGGCATATGAAAGCCATAGTCTGATAGCTCCAAAGACTTCTTTGTGCTCTCAGTATTTCTTCCGGGCTTTTTGTTTTTCTGTTTATATCATGTGCATTGATCCTATTTTCTTTCAACAAGAACACTTCAGAGTAGCTACTACATAACCCTACCCTCTGTAAGTTCTGGCTCCAGGACCTTTTATTAAAGCAGCTCAGAATCTACTTCCCTGAGTAAACTTGAAGAAGTACGAGTCAAAAACAGCTTTGAGTTTATAAATGGAACGATGGAGATAGCTGCTGGCAATGCGTCCTGTCAGTCTGAATCTTTTAAAAATCAACCTTTATTCTATAAAAGTAATCTAGAGTAAAGTTGTAACTTTTGTAAAAAAAAAAAAAAAAAAATTCTTTTTCTCAAATATACCCACGCACAATGGAAAACTTTTTGATTTGGTTGACACGTTTGTAGACAGTTTTTAAAACTACTATCAGTTAAGAAATGTGTCTCAGAAGTGAATCAGACCTCCACACTTTTATTTTCTGTGAATTATATGCAAAAAGAGACTCAGAACATTGAGTTTTCACCAAAGAACCATCTCAGCTTCTTAACCCATGAAGCATATAATTCAAAATAGGACCATCAAATGTTTGACTTCGAAGAATTTTGAGTCTATTTAACACAAAACATGATTGTGTTTTATTCACAGCAGTTCTAACATCCCACTCAGGTTTAGAATCAGAAATTCACTCTCTGACCTTACTTTGAAATACACATTTTAGAATTAGACAGCAAGAGAGGCAATATGGAGACTTCACTTCCACCTTGTCATTTTGTAGAAAGGAAAATGTGATTCTTACTTAATACAGAGAAGAGTATAGACCCATATCTGTTAATTCCTAGGGCTCTTCACCTGGCCTCTAGCCATGATGTCACTTTTTACAGTTTATTTTTTCTTTCCTTTTCCTCTTCTTCCAGGCTTCAAGCGTCATAACAACCTTTCCCGCCCACTAAAGATGGTCAGAGTAAGAATAATCCTCTCTCCCCAGGATTCTTCTTCAGGAGTGCTGGATAAATTCTACTTGTTCATTATAAAAGCCCATGGGTGGGGGAGTTCCTTCTTTGATTTATAACAATGGGAGAAACAGCAAGGCGAAGAATCAATCTGAAGAGGGTTGTAAAATAAATGATTTTTCTGAGAACTAAACTTCAGTGTTTGAAGTTGCTTCGATCTGAGAGAAATTGACCAGTAAGCCATCCAGTGCAGACTTGTAAGGAAGTAACTACTGAAAGAAGCCTTTTTTCATTTTCTGTTGGGGGGAAGTTCACCACCAGATACTTTTCACCCAGAGGGTGATGTTCATACTGTCTCTTACAATTCTTTGAGATGGAGTGGGGAATATTACAGCTGAAATGAATGGATGAGATGTACGTCACCTGCAAACAAAGTTAGGTCTTAGGACGTAGCTTTCTTGGGTCAAATTTTCTGCTGTCCCACTTTCAAACTCTTTTCAAAACATAGGTTACACCTTATTTCATGGCATTGGACCTAAATTTTAGGAGCCATCGTACTGTTTTGGTGTGAAAATAATTTCAAAAGGACAATAAAAATATCCACTAGAAATTTCTTCTCTGCTCTATTAAATTCTTTAAAGTTTCTGTGAAACTATTTTTGTTGAGAATTTATTTTGGTTGTAATTTTACTTGTTTTCCTCCCATCCAAAGATAATGCTTGCCTGAAGTTCTAAGAGAAGGCTATTGCTTTAAAAGAAGTCATCATAGCTGTCTTACAATTTTGTTCTCAGAAGTGAGATTTGGTACTGTGATTTTTGAATGGTAAAGAGTTTGGTGGAATTTTAGTGTGTGCAGGAGTGGAGAAAGATACATTTAGCCCAGGCATGTTAAAAAAAAAAAATTACATTTTAGAACTATACTTGTTGACTATCTTTCTAAACATCTATGGGAATTTAAATCCTTCTCATTCTTTTAAATGGACGATTCTGTGCTTACCTTACTGAATGTGATGTTCCTTAGGATTCTACTTGAATCATTCTGATAAAGTTTTAAGTATTCTCTGATTAAGATATCCCATAAATATTTTACTTATTTTCATTACCTTCTTTTTGATACAACAGCTTGTTCTTTTTTCCTTTGAATTGTAACACACATGAACATGGGTGTTAAGCAGATGTCTTCAAAGAGCTGACTACGATGATACTAAAAGTTTTATAACGAATTCACAGTGCATCAGTATGGAAAGAGCAGTAGAAATTGCTCCTTCCAGGGTGCTCTCATCTCTGCTGAATGTCACAAGCAAGAATAAATTTGCAGCCTTTTGCTTCCATGAGAAATTTTCTGAGTGTGGCAGACAGATGTTTTTAAATAGTCTAAATTGGGACAAGAAGTATGCCATACATTTTACTTCAAAGGAAATAAGTAAACTAGATCAGACAGGAATGGTGTCTGGGGGGGGCCGGGGGGATGTTATTTTCAGGTTTTCAGTTTGAAGGCATCTGACCAGTACCAATCATTATTATTGTGATAATCAGAATTGCTATTGGGGGGAATTAAATTGTAGCTAGTTGATTCCTGGCATGACCAATTTCAGAAGACTAGAGATCACTGGGAAGGTATGTATGAAGCTGAGAAGGGCAGGGGAAGGAAAGGCTGGGACTAAAAGAAAAAACAACAAAAAACAAGTTTGATTGTATGCTGGCCTGTTTTGAGGACAGGGAGAAACAGGAGGACCTAGCACCTGAGGGGGATGGGCAGGATAGTCACAAGCTTGATTTCTAACCTTACTGGATGGTTAAAAAATCCAGGATGCTGGGCTGTTGCCAGGATACAGCCCTTTTAGTAGCCCTGCTGCATTCTGGCTCTTGACTTCCATGAGATACTCTAGAGTGTGAGAATTTCTCTTTCTGACTAAATTAGAATATCTTATTATCTGTTACTTACAACCAAAGAGCTGTAGCATCATCAGTTCAACTTTGAGGCAACCCAAATATCTGCCCTATTGACCCACCATTAAAGGATTATCCCATTGGGTTCGGGTAATGTATTGATACTTGGTTAAAATCCATGTGTTCCTATGAGGGAGGGTTGACCAGTAAACGAATATTGCATAGGGCCATCCCTGGAGTAAATTGTGGAGAAGACTTTGGGCTGCTTACATGGCTTCCCTGAGGCATTTCTTTACAGTTGGTAACAATAATTGTTGGGCAGGGGTTTAACTACAAAGTGTGATGTTTTCAGAAAGCCTTCGAATTATCCTCCCTCCTCATGAAATTTTGCCTCTCTCATGGATATTTTTAGGGGCTCCCCCAAATGCTGCATTAAAAGTCAGGCTTAGCTGAAGGCAATCCACAGCTTCTGCTCCAAGAGTCATAGTCACCCTGTCAGTGGAGAGTCAGGGCAGCTCTTGGCTCTACAGACAGTGTGGAATGGCCCTCGGGATCCTCCTCCACTACGGAAGTTTCACTGCATGTGTTTTTGTCCCAGAGCTTTTTCCCTCTCACTGCCTTACTATCTGTCTGCTTCCCTTCTACCAGTGGAGCTGTTCTTTTAGCAGCTCTCGGGGGAAAGGGAACAATTCTAGAGTCCCCAAGGACCTCAGCACCCTTAGTCAATTTGTACAGAAGTAGCCACACCTCACAAATCACGTGACAGCGGCTTTTAGAGGAAGCTGTCTCAGAAGCTGTCCTCTGAAGTGACAGCTCAGAGAAGCAGGCAGCCCAGAAACCCAGGCGTGGTGATTGATCCTGCCAGAGAAAGGGGTTCATGACGGCGGATTACCTACAACGATTCCTGTATAAAAAATCACCACGTTTTGAGGGGCTCCATGGTATTGTTGTATCGGATACAGGTGGAGTGCCTTTCGTTAAAGTGGCCAATGATAATGCCCCAGAGCATGCTTTGGGACCTGGTTCCTTGTCTACTTCTGCCCTTGCAACAGACCAAGGGAGCAACCTTGGATTTCAAAAAATAAAAGTATCACCTGTTACTATAACACCTACCAGATTGGTTCAATTCAATCGTTTACCTTTGGTGGTGAGTTTCATAGCCAGCAGCAATGCTAATACAGGACTAATCGTCAGCCTAGAAAAGGAACTTGTCCATTATTTGAAGAATTGAGACAAGCTATGGAAGTTTCTTAATCTGGCAGTGGTTTCTAGGTATACCTTATCTTCATTATAACAGACACAGTGTCAATCCAGCAATCTGTAGACTACAGCAACACTTGTATCCACGTACTCAAGAAAGGGCCCCTTTTTCCACCTTACACTAGAGAAAGAGCCTATAGATAGAATTTATGGACAGACTGATTGTCATTTTTGCTTGTGTAGGGCCTTTTCTTATTTGTGAGATCTGGGGATTCCACAGAAATGGTTCAATCTATCACAGCTCCTATGGAGTTAGTCCAGTCACCAAATATGCATGAGATTCTATTCGGTGGCTCAGAATCAAAATGATACTTTGATCCACCTGAGCCATGAAGTGCTCTCTATTGTACAATATGCCAGGCCTGCAGAAGGAAGCGGACTCTTTTTATTGTGAATGGTGAGAACATATTTTTCTTCATATTATTTTCTTTGCATTGAGTGTGAGGAAGATTAAAATAGCTTAGTAGAAGTAATAGAATCAGTACAATCACTAACTTTCCTTTGTATATATTACTTCGCAGTACAGGTGAGTATTACTAACTGATTTGATTCTTCTCAGAGGGTGCTGCTCTTTAATGGAAATGAAAATGATAGCTGATCGTTTTTTCTTCTACTCTGCCTTCTATAACCAATCGGTGTTTTTTAATGTTTGTGTATTCTTTATAAAATTTAGATGTGATTCATTATTGAATTGTTTCCAATATTGGTATGTATGTAAACATGGTAGTATAGCCCTTTTTTTCATACTGGAGTATAAATAAAATAGTATTTTTAAAAGTACAGTTTGAGCACTACATAGGTTTTTTTCCCCCAGACTGTTTTTAAACGTTTAAAGACTACAATTAACTTAATTCACTCTTTCAACCACATGAATAAGTGACTGTTTCTCGTCTGGTATGGAGACCGTTTCACCTACCATAAACTGTCAATTGGAAAATAAACCTCATCCATGAACCTTGAAAAAAAAAGAAGAAGAAGTAGCCACACCTCAAACAGTCCCACCATACGCTTTTCAAAGCCATTGCCATGCACCGTGAGGTCAGGTACGTTCTACTTGGAGGCCCATGTGGTTATGTCTGTTGCTTAGCTGGACTCCACTTCCTGAACCTTCACTAGAGGAGTCCTGCTGATGGATTGACAGGAAGGAACACTCTTGAGGAAGGGAAGTGGGTCCAGGGTAGGGGAGTACAGAATTCAAAATGTGAAATTCTCCTTTGCTCTACAAACAGGTGATCAATAAAACTGAAGGGGGTCTAATCAGATCTCTCAATCAGCACATGTTTTCAGTCCATCTGTTAACTGGGTTTGTTTCCTGAAGACATTCTCATAGTCATACCCCTCCTTCGCTGCACTCACTCTCCTGCTATCACAGTCCATGTGAACTTGTTAAAAGGCTTCTACCAAGTTCTCCTGGAGACTGAACTCCTGCCAGCACCTGTGTCCCGTCTCTCCTCAAAGGACCTCAGCCCCTGCCTGCTCTCTGACCAAGACTAGAAGAAGACTGTGAATATACAGACAGAGGTAAAGGTGGCTCAAAACTCAGCTGCAGAAAATACATACCCCAGCCCAGGACATAATACCACCACATGCGTTGTCTCTCAGCGAACACAGACACCACGATGAGTGTGTGAAGATAGACCCCTTCACAGAGCATCCAGAAATAGTTGCACGACATCATGTACTGGTGAAAAAAGTGCAAAATCTTGCAGATCGGCTGTTGGAAAGAAATGGAGATACTCAGTGGAAGACATCTGTAACAATTTGGCTGAGAACAGAGGGAGAACGTGAGAATGAACCAAAGTATCTGCATTCAGTCTGAAAGGCAGTTTCCCCAAACATCTATCAACGTGTCACCCTCTAGAATTGGAAATCAGAGTAATAGTTCATAGGTTCTTAGTATTACATGTAAACAAACAGCCAAGTAGGGCAATGGAAGCCTAGTCTCCCAAATGTTCTTTTCGCATTACATCCTGGTTACTTATATAGACTAGACAGGTTTATTTTTCCTGTAGTGTGTCTGAGACCCATAATTTCTGATAGCATCCAAGGATTCGTCACATAACTTTTAGGGCCCCTTTTCTATGGCCAGTGAGGAGAATAACACAGAAATTGTTAATGCTCTCCTGAAGTTCACTGATCTGTTAATGATGTTTACTTAGCAGTAAAAGAGGAGAGAACCAGGTGGTTAATTTCTCATATATGAGCCAGGAGCTATGCTGAGCCCAACTGATGTGATTTTGCTTTCATAAGGGAGCCTTAGTTTCTATATGGGGGTCCATGTGTTTGGGACACAGAAAGAAGGATGGAAACCTCGCCTGGTACTCAGTACTGTGGGATCCACATTTCTGGAGCAATCAAGCTTAACTACATATTGTTGTCTGTACAGAAATAATTATTGCTTAAACTACATAACAAAACACCCTAAATAGTTTCCTAGTCACCTCTAGAGTAGGGTTTGTCATCTTGGCACTATCGATGTTTTGGACTGGATACTTTTTGTCATGGGGCTGTCCTGTGTGTTGATGGGTGTTTAGCAATATTCCTGACCTCTATCCCCTAGACGCCAGTAGCATCCCCTACCCAGTCATAACAATCAAAAATATTTCCACGGCTTCCCTGGTGGCGCAGTGGTTGGGAGTCCGCCTGCCGATGCAGGGGATGCGGGTTCGTGCCTCGGTACGGGAAGATCACACATGCTGTGGAGCGGCTGGGCCCGTGAGCCGTTGCCGCTGAGCCTGCGCTTCTGGAGCCTGTGCTCCGCGGCGGGAGAGGCCACAGCAGTGAGTGGCCTGCGTACCGCAAAAAAAAAA